>NC_048225.1:128690828-128756939 GCF_002007445.2 Ailuropoda melanoleuca
AAGAACTCGGAGGCGGGCGGCGCCGGGCCGACGCCGGGCAAGGGCCGCAAGAACTCGGCGGCGGAGCTGGGGAGCGGCAGGGCCGGCGTCGGCGCCCCCAGGGACAGCCGGCCGCCCCGGGACAGCCTGCAGGGCCTGATCCAGGCCGCCGCGGGCAAGGGCCGCAAGAACTCGCGGGCCGCCGAGGACGAGCCGCACCGGGGCGGGGCCAGGAGCGCGGGCTGCAGCACCTACATCAGCCGGCTCATCAAGGTGGACGCTCAGGAGAAGAGCGTCAAGAGCGCCAGCAGCAGCGGCAGCAGCGGCAGCAGCAGCAGCTGCCCTTCCTCGGCGTCCTCCTCCCCTGCGTCGCTGGGCCCCGAGCTGGACAAGGGCAAAACGGGGAAGCAGCCCGACACGGTAAGAACGCAGCCCCCCGGGCCGCCTACCCGCAGCGGTCGGCGAGCAGAGCGCACCTGCTTAGCCCTGGGCCACTTTATGCTTCAGGGAGGGCGAGCCTGTGCGTCCCTCCAACATCCCGTGACGATTAAGCCACCATTTCACGTCGTTACATGTTTTTTTCATCTTGAAAAGCCCTCATTCGAAGGATGGGAGCTTTTCAGAAAGGTACAAAAATGCTATTTTGTTAGCCGTTTAGAAGAGTAACTGAGTGAGATATTCCTGCTCTGTTAAATCTGACCTCCATATAAATGCGGTTTATTTTAATTTTGAAATCCAGGGGGATTGCAAAGCCAGATCTCTGTATACATTTATGCTTCTGGAGCAGAAGGAAAAGCATGGATTTCCGAGCTCCAGGGATGGGGGGACGGCACACGCCCAGCCGCTCGTGTGCTGGTGTGGGAACTCAGGCACGGTCGCCCTGGCAGATGGCCTCTCTCTCGGCCGCACCAGCAGCCCCGATCCCGTCCGCGAGCGTCTGTAGGGCAGCAGCACAAGAAGGCGCCCAGGGCTCCATGGGCTGCAGAGGGTACGGAAGGGGACAAGGAAATGCCCTTAAGGAAATCACAGATCAGGAGAGAAGGTGTTTCCTGCTTCTTACGCCCCAGAGATTTTCTGGGTTCCGTCCAGTGCCAGGCAGTTCAGAAAAGGAACCTGACCCTGTGAGGAGACCCACTCCAACCTTACAGACATGATTGGGGTTTTGTTTGCTTGGTGGTTTTTTTTTTTTTTTAGGGATTTTATTTATTCACTTGAGAGAGAGAGAGACATTGCGAGTGGGGGGGGGAGCGGCAGAGGGAGAAGAGGAAGCCAACTGCCCGCTGAGCAGGGAGCCTGATGCGGGGCTCCATCCCAGGACCCTGAGATTGTGACCTGAACCAGAGGCAGACGCTTCACCCACTGAGCCACCCAGGCGCCCCTGTTTGCTTGTCTTTAAAACTCACTCTTCTGGGTGAAAAAAGGGAGAGAAGAGCTCGGACAGCGCTTCCAGACCCCAGCCCAGGCTGTCACTTCCTGTCGTGGGCAGTTCAGCTTTCTCTTGCCCAGGCTGCGGACGCACTGCCTCCCTGGGTGTCATTAGGGGTCCGCGGCGCCTACCGTGTGTGTCTGCGCTGGTCCATCTGTCGTCCTCCACTCCTCCCTCCTGCAGGTATTGACAGGATGCCCGTGCTGTGCTGGCCCCGGGGTGGGGCAGGTGGACAGACAGCAGAACCCGCTCACCCAGATATTAGCCAGTGGTCCCCCTGACCGTTGGACTCCATCTGAGCAGATCTAAGCACCTCGCAGCCCAGGGCTGAATGCTGGCCTCAAGTCCCTCTCCGTCCGGGGACCGTGGCCCCCGTCGCGGGCAGTGAGGAGGACCGAGCTGGGGGTGCTCTCAGTGGCTGCCGGGCATCACCTGTGGATGGCC
The DNA here is from genome assembly GCF_002007445.2 of Ailuropoda melanoleuca. Lineage (NCBI taxonomy): Eukaryota > Metazoa > Chordata > Mammalia > Carnivora > Ursidae > Ailuropoda > Ailuropoda melanoleuca. The sequence goes on from NC_048225.1 coordinate 128,692,678, forward strand.
GCCATGTCTCAGGCCGTCTGCTCCTGGGCAGGCTGCGCCCCCATGTCTCCCTGTGCCTCTGAACCGGGAGCTCTTTGGAGAGTGTAGCAGGACCTGGGGCTCCTCCCTTGATTCTGACTCGCCTTTCTTTGCCCTCCGGTTCTGATTCCTGTCTTTCTCTCCCCTGGAGTGAGGAGTTGATACTCTCCCAGCTGTGCGTTGTTGGAGCCATACTGCTATCCGCCAAGTGCTGGGCTTTTTCCTCCCGTACAATTCCCACAAAACTGTTCCTCCCTGAGAAGAGCCTGTCAAGCTCCAGGTCCCTAACCAGCACCGGCACCAGCGCCCGGCACCTACAGAGTAGAACTGATCACACACACCACCTTTCCGGGCACCTTTCTGTTTTTGGAAGATTAGATATTTTCTGCCACAAACACCGGCCACAACTCTGACTGTGGCCTGGGAGGCTCCGTCCGCCTGTGAATTACTGAACCTAGAACTCCTCCAGAATTGGTCGGTTCTGTTTCTTAGACTTACTATGAAGCCTTTCCCTTCGGAGGTGTTACCCCTTGCAGACCAGAAGCAGCTTTGGTGTCATTGCGAGTCCCTCGCGGTGTCAGGCCAGTGCTGGCGGACGCCCAGTGATCGCTGGGGGACCGGCTGACTGCTGTGTGTTACCCACCAGGTTGGCACTGAAAAGACCAACACTCCAGGGAAGGTGCTAGACCAGTTCTGTTCATTCTTCTCTACCGTGACCGACCCCCCCACGCCCACCACCCACCCTGTCACACTGCCACCCCCAAGTGCACTCCTGCTTGGGGAGAGCGCAGGCATGAAGAGATGCTGGGACATGAGCCAGAGTTAGACCGCCAAGTTAGACTTGCCAGTTAGACCGCCAAGATAAATCACGTTTGTCCCCTTGAAACATGGCTAATAACCTGATCCAATGAGAGCGCCATTCAAAACTGGCTGGAGAGCTCGCCTTTGAGCCCGCAGGTTCTAGTAGCTGATACCATGGCCATCCTGGAATGTGATAACCCTGGCAGCTCTCCTCTCTGGTTCTTTCAAGGTCATCATTTTAGAAGACTACGCCGACCCTTACGATGCCAAGAGGACGAAAGGTCAAAGGGACGCAGAGAGAGCAGGGGAGAACGACGGCTACATGGAGCCCTACGACGCGCAGCAAATGATAACAGGTGTGTGGCGGGTGCCCGTGGGGCAGAGTCTCGCGCACAGACGGTGAGAGGGACCGACCGGGGTATGTGGGGAAGAGAGAGGATGAGGTTTAATCAGACCTTACTGACTGGAAGAAGCAGAAATCAGACCCGGAAGTTAGGTCAAAATATCTACTTAACTTCCTTTCTGGTTTTGTATCCTTCAGTGTTAGAATTTGCAGGGTCTTTAAAGTTTTCCTAATTCTGTGCGAAATGACACTTGTGAGTTTGCAGACGTGCTCAGAACGTGACCTTCAGTGTCAGGATTGTTTATGTGCATTTCTTGGCTGCTTTGGAATCTTTGACACTCACGATGGGAGCTGTGAATCTCTACCAGGGGATTTCACGCGTTTAGAAGGTGTGCACGTGACGTGACCCTCCGTGTTATGGTGGGAGATAGATTTCTCAACGAGCTCTACGATACTGGAGCAGAAAAACCAATGAGACTCATGGCATGAGCCGGCCACGCGATGCAAACCTCATACCAGAGTCAACTGATCTTGTGACTTTTCAAGTTGGAACAGTTCCAACTTGAGCAAAGCAATCACCTATCATTTTTTTTTATGATTTTATTTTTTTATTTGTCAGAGAGAGAGAGAGAGAGCGCACGCGCAAGCAGGGGGAACAGCAGGCAGAGGGAGAAGCAGGCTCCCTGCTGAGCAAGGAGCCCGATGCGGGGCTCGATCCCAGGACCCTGGGACCATGACCAGAGCTGAAGGCAGACACTTAACTGACTGAGCCACCCAGGCGCCCCACAATCACCTATCATTTTTAGTGTCAAACTCTTCCCTTTTAGTCATAATTCTCTTAAGTTTGTATAAATGATACTTAAAAATAACATGAACTAAGTTAGATTTATTTGTGAAATTTAGAGTCAATAATTTATTCACCCAATTTTTTTAAATGTTCTTTAATCCATAATGAAAAAACGCCTTTCTGAGTGCTGACCCCTGGCATGCTGTCTGAGTGTTTCATGCCTGGGGAAGGACTCATTGGCCACACGTTCCAGACTGTCTCCCCTGTTTGGAAACAGACTGAAAAGCTGTCAGGCGCGGGCTGTGCAGGCCTGGTCTCAGAGGAGGTGAGCACAGGGGACTCAGCATCCTGGAAGGGTCAGGACAGGCTTCAGAATGAAAATGAGCTACCGCAGGAAAGGGGCGCCGTGTCCTGCTTCCCTGCTTACAGAGATAAGGCTGCGCGCTGGGGAGGGTGTACCCTGGCCAGGCTGTGACCCTGAAGGTCACTGGACTGTGACCTCTAATGAAATCTGTGAATGAAAGGAAGTGAAAATGAACTTAGTCAGAACTTTAAAAAATATCAGAGGCCTGAAAGGAATAGGGGAAAAGATTTACTTTTACATAAAATTGAAGGAAAAGATATTCTAAAAAAAAAAAAAGATATTCTTTTAAAGAAAACGATAATTTTGACTTATCTTTCTTTTGTCCTTTGGTTTTTATTCTTCTTTTTCTCGTTAACCGGAATAAGTAATTTATCTACACTGTCCAGCTGTTTATTTGTGGGGCCACATGATAATGGGGGGGAAAGCCCTGCTTTTTACCCCCCATATAATGCCCACGAGACTCTGTGTGCTCCTGGACTCCAGTCCTCTCGCTTTGGTACAAAATCAGAGAGATTCTTACTTGCCTATGCTCGTAGAGCTTTTAAGAAGCAAAGCGGAAAGTAGAACAGAGATTTCCCCACTCCAGATTGGGTAGCCTGTTTCCTACACCAAGTTGTCTCTGGACATATCTGAAATGATGGACGCAGAAGCCCTTTATACATAAATAAGGCATCTTTCCACCCAGACCCACAAACAAGGTTGTACTGAAAAATCAGAATCATCTGATACGAAATAAATGTGATGATAATAATGGTGCTTAATATTAGAGCATTTATTAAGTGCCAGCCTGTGTTTACACCTTATGTGAATACATTAAGTGCCAGCCTGTGTTTACACCTTATGTGAATACATTTGTTTAGGAATATAAGATTCAGGGTGCCTGGGTGTCTCAGTCGTTAAGCGTCTGCCTTCGGCTTAGGGCGTGATCCTGGCATTCTGGGGTCGAGCCCCATGTTAGGCTCCCTGCTCCTCTGTGAGCCTGCTTCTCCCTCTCCCACTCCCCCTGCCTGTGTTCCCTCTCTCGCTGTCTCTCTCTCTCTGTCAAGTAAATAAATAAAAAATCTTTAAAAAAAAAAAAAAGGAACATAAGATTAAGGTATTCAATTGGAGAATAAATTCAAATTTATTCAACATTTAAATTACTAACTTTTTAAAAATTGCTAGCATATTTTGTCTTAAGAAAATCCATGAATTTTAAAGTCTCATATCAAAAAGTACCTTCTCAATCAGTGCAGAGAATACAGCTCTAGTTCTCCCCGCGCCCGTGGCTGGATAGAATAACAGGAAGGGAGTTTATCGGAAGCTGGAAATAAAAGATTTGCTGCTGGGGGTTTTTTGTTTTTGTTTTTGTTTTTGTTTTTTTTTTTAAACCTTCCACCTTTTTTGTTCAGTTTGCTCCTTGTATGCTTGGTGGCCGTGTCCCATTTCAGAAATGTTTATTTCTTAAAAACATTAGGGATTTTTCTTTAGTTTCAGCATTTTCCAGGAGATGGAGAGGCGCTAGGGAACGCCAGCCCCTGTCCTGCCTCGCTGGTGCCCGCGCGGTGGGGTGGCCCGCCGGATCCAGCAGTGTTCGTGATGTTCTTTTATAACATCCCACAAATGTTTCTTAGGCATTTATTTACCGTGAACCAGGCCCTGCGCTGGGCTCTGGGCATCCAGGAAACGAGACGCACATGACCCGTGTGCTCATGGACCAACCTTACAACCCAAGAGGCAAACAGACCTAACACCAACAGATAAGAAACTATGTCCTGGAAAAGTGCAGTGAGTGCCGTGAAGGACAGGGTAGGAATCACTGTCTGCATCAGCGAACAGAGCAAAAACCAGAAAAGGCATTTATCACTTTTCTGTGGCCCAATCACTGTGGGACCCAGGCTCCCTGGATCCCCGCAAAACTTTGCTCTTAACTTTGAAAGCTAAGAATTTTAAGTTTACAAATAAATTCTGCCTTAGATTTACCCAAAGGATTGTTCATAAAAAGACAGGATTATGAATCCAAGCAGTATTACTGTAAACCTCTGTTGTTCCTGCTAAAATGGCAGAACATTTTAGCTCAACCCTCAGCGGAAACAGTCTCCGTAATGTAGCGTGACGAGCTCCATGGGCAGGGTCTTCAGCCGTCCTGAGACCGCGTCATTCAGTGGCAGAGCTGCTTCCAAAGCTGGCATCATGTCAGTTGACACCAGGCTTACCAGCCACCTGCCTCAACCCTGCAGGCCTGTGCAGGGGTGGCAGACATGCCTGGCCCGCAGTGAGGGCGCCCAGGTTCGGAACCATTCCATGCCACGTCCACATGGACAGCAGAGGCACCGGGTCCTCTGGGTCCGCTTTTACTCGCCCGTATCCTGTCTCAGGTGGTTTTCAGTCTTATTTTTGCCTACAAATGGTTTTGCTGGCTTGTTCAAATAGTCAAATCTAAAGGAGAACCTCCGTGTTGGGGGTCCATTTAAAAATCCATTAAGGAGGGGCGCCTGGGTGGTGCAGTCGTTAAGCGTCTGCCTTCGGCTCAGGGCGTGATCCCTGCGTTCTGGGATCGAGCCCCACATCAGGCTTCTCCGCTGGAAGCCTGCTTCTTCCTCTCCCACTCCCCCTGCTTGTGTTCCCTCTCTTGTTGGCTGTCTCTCTCTATGTCAAATAAATAAATAAAATCTTTAAAAAAAATCCATTAAGGAAGAAAATATAGAACGCTTTTTGATTTATCTAATTTGTCTATACTTATCTTGTAAAACTTAAATTTCAGGGCTCCTGAATTGTATCTGCTTTTGTTCAGATATTTAGTTTTGATAAGAAAATATGCAAGTCATTTTATTTATTTGTTTTTTAGAGAGAGCTGGGGGAGGGGCAGAGGGAGAGAGAATCTCAAGCAGACTCCCCACCGAGCTTGGAGCCCGACACAGGGCTTGATCTCACGACCCCGAGAGCACCTGAGCCAAGATCATGACCTGAACCAAACATCAAGAGTCGGTCGCTTAACTGACAGAGCCACCCAGGCGCCCCTATTTGTCGTTTTAAATCAAAAGTGAGAGTTGGAATAAAAGATGTGACAAGAAACAGCCCTTTTCTGATTCTGAGGGAGAAACAGCCTGCGAGTCTGTCAGTTACCGCTCTGCGAGCGCTGCGAGATGCATGGGAAATGGGGTCAGCATTCTGCGGCAGCTCCGGGGCATCGAGGCACGGCCTCGGTTTATTCACCTGTGAAAACGGGACACACGTTTTTCACTGCATCGCACGGCTTCTCAGAGATGCTGGTGTGACACGCCCCGTGCGCGCGTGGAGGTGGCGTGTGACACGCCCTGTGCGCGCGTGGAGGTGGCGTGTGACACGCCCCGTGCGCGCGTGTGCATCGCATCTAGTCATTATTTAGACGCTCCAAAGAGAGTTGTGTTTTCAAAAAAAGTTCCAGACAAGCGTAGAGGAGCCGTAATTGCCAGCTACAACCGTCTTACTGAAGGACGGGCTCCGTCTTGTGCGGGCTCAGGTCGGCCTGGAGGCTGCTGTTTATCTGCCAGCCGCCCCGTTCTGTTGTCGCCGCAGTAAATGGCCTCTGTCGGCAGAGCCGGGGCGTAGCTTCCTCTCGCTGTTTCCTCCTCCTCGGGCCGTTTCCTCCCGGAGCTGGCTCTGCACGTCAGGGGCTATTCTCCCCCAGGAAGGTCGGCCAACAGGCCGCGATTGTTTCTGTTTCTATGGTGCCGCGGGTTGGGGGCGCCAGGTGCTGGGGTGGAAGGCTACTCCCTCCAAGGGCGGGGGGCCGCGCTCAAGCCCTGGTTTCCCCTAATTAAACATTGTTTTAAAGGTGATACTTTGCAGATTCTGCCCAGCCCCAGGGCCATCCCGGGGAGGAGCTCTGCTGCCCGCATGCTTCCCCAGGCCTCTCCCGCCACGGGCGCACAGCCGTCCCAAGGACGGGGGCCAGTGCCTCACCTCATGCAAACACGTGTGCTAAGCACTCGAGATCCTAATTACTGTACGGCGTTTCAGCACAAACGCTGACATTTCCTTGCGAGCAGGACTCCTGTGTCTTAAGGTTGGAATCCACCGTCCGTTCAAGTCAGCTGGGACGGAGTTGAAAGGAGCACCACGGGAAAGGTGACCCCCGCCTGCGCCAGGCCGTCCAAACTGAGGGCAAACTTAGGTTTTGCTCAGAAACTTACAATTTCTGAGTTCACCCTTTGAATTCCGTGGTGTTTTCTCATTCCTTTTTCTTAGCTCTGCAGAAACATTCCTGTTAAGAAATCCCAGCCGATCTTCCCGAGCCAGGAGCACGGTGTGTTTCTCATTCCCCGTGACTTGGTGACTTGTCTGGAATAGTGTGAAGGAGGCATAGGATGGAAAGTTGAGAGGTGTGGACGGACAGGCAGCCCTGGGTCCTGCCCCAGCTCCCTGCAGGCCCTCACACAGCCCCAGGCACCATCCTGACCCGGGGGCAGGAGCTCCCACATGTCCATGTGGGGGTTCAGACCCAGGGAGAACCCCTCTCCTTGCCTGGGAACTAGCAATGACGGGATGGCTATGGAGGGCAGGAGGAGCTCAGATGGGGGCTCTGGGGACCAGCGAGTGTGCAAGTGCTTCTCAGGCTTCACTTCCCACGAGAACTCCGTGCCCCAGACCAGCTTTATTGGGGTCCCTGGTGAGGGGACCGGGCATTGGGGGTCCCCGACACTTGATGCAGGCTGTAGGGCTGGAGCCGGCTACTGTCAGGGGTCCATCCAGGATTAGAACCTAATCCTGAAACCAGCGTCCCCCTTTTGAGTTTCGTGTCCTGATTTTCTTCCTTTCCCTTAAATGTTCATCTATTGCCCCCTCCTCATGACTGAAGTCAGTAACTCTACTCCCGAGTGTCTCCGTGCTGTTTTAAGTTACCGGCATTGTGCTCTCCCGACCCTCTCCTGCTCACCTGGCCACCCCTCCACATCTTTGCCAGCACCTCTTCCTACGCCCTCCCAGAGCTGAAGCAGCCCCCGCTCTGCCTTTGACCCTCTCCTTTTCTCTGCTGGTTGCTTCCAATTTCACGGACTAGCAGCCTTCCTTTATGTGTGAGTAGCCCTGTGAGGTGCACCTGGGAGCGTCATCTCTCTGAGCCCCACGTCCGCACTGCCGGGGGCTCCTCCCCTCCCTCTCCCACCAGCCATCCAGTTAGCCCTTAGCCCGACTGTGTGCCCTCCGAAGCTCAGACATGACGATCCCTGCCCGGCAGTCTCCCCGCACTGGGAGTGCAGACACGGCAACAGATAGGCCGGGAGGAGGGCAGGCCCAGAGCGGCGGGGACCTGTGGCCGTGGTGGAGGGGAGGTGGGCCGGAGGGAGGAGGAGACACGGGGTGAGACTTCCACAGTGGGGGTCCCCAGGACACAGGGCATGGCCGCACGTGCAGAGAACATCAGCAGTTCCATCTGGTTGGAGTCGAGAAGTGGGTTTTGAGGGGGATGGGGCAGGGTGGCGTGAAGAGAATTGGAGGAGGAAGGTGGTCTGGCCGTGGCAGGTGTCCCAGGCTGTGCGGAGCCGCTCGTGCTTTGTACATAGACCATGGCGAGCTCGCGGCTGGAATGGTGCCCCAAGATGCTCGCGCATAGAAGGTTCTTGACTGTGCAGGGGCGGGAAGGCTCCCCGGCGGGCGTTTAGAAGAACGATGGCGTGCTCTGCACTGTCTAGATGCCCCTGCCAAGGCCTCTGGACCCCAAGCTGGTCGGTCGCAGACACTGCTGGCTCCTTCCCGCTGGGGCTGCTTAGCTGCTGGCTGTTGGCTTTCGCACCCTTAACTTCCAGTGAAACACGAGTGTAGTTGGTACAACCCTGTTAAAGCACAGACGACGGGTTGCCTGCGAACAGCCTGAACAGTGTGTCCTTGCCTTTGAAACGTGCATGTTTGGGGCCTGGTGGGCCCGCTCTGCAGCCTTCCCACCCCGTCTCCTCTCCTGGCCTCTGGCCTCTGAACTTACCTCTCACTTCCCCCTGTGGGAACAGGCCCTCTGCGGTCCCCGCTCCGTATCTGCACTCACGCAGCTTCTTCCCCTGGAAGTGACCTTCTCTATCAGCGCGAACCCGTCTTCCATTTCTCTTCCACTTGGAGTCCGTCCAAGTGCGGCCATGGAGAGCGTGGCTTCGGGAGCCCAGCTTCCTGCTCCTGCATCCAGGCTCTGCCACGTTTGGGTGAGGACGGCTTCCTCCAACTTTGTGCCTCAGCCTTCGCTTCTGTAAAATTAGGGAAACAACAGTACCCACCTTGCAGGGCCGTTGTGAGGCTCACAGAGGCACGGTCGAGGGCGTTGGCTGTTGTCCGCAGCTATCAGCCTGCGGTATCATTTGGGAATGTGTCTGGCTTCCTCTATTTGGAAACTGCCCAGAAGTCCAGAACTGTGTCCAGCATACGTAGCTATCTCCCCCCGGTGTAGGCAGCCCGGCGCTGGGCATATAGTGGACAGTCCGTCAACCCCTGTGAGTGTACTGTGGTCTTGGCCTTCCAACAAGACGTAGAAACCCTGCAGGTGAACCGCGCTCCAGGCAGAGGTGGGGCCCGGGGCTGGGGAGCAGGTTGCCTGTGGCCACGCGGCTTTCCACAAACCGTGGAAATGTCCCAAGGTGCCCGCTGCCCGTCGGGCTGGCCGGCAGACCGGCGCACCTGCGGCGCGGCTTCACCAGTTCATTAGGGGTTTCCGCGGCACGCTTCTGTCAAGGTTTTGTCTGTGGTGTGTCTTTCAGAAATCCGACGCCGAGGCTCTAAGGATCCCCTGGTGAAGGCTCTCCACCTGCTCGAAGGTCCCTGTGAGCCAGGCGAGAACATCACGAAGACAGAGACGTTGGCCAAGAGACGGAGCTCCAAGGACCTCCTGGGGAAGCCTCCGCAGCTGTACGACACACCCTACGAGCCTGCGGACGGGGCCCCCGATCGGAGGGCACGGCTCCCCGCGGAGGACGAGAGGCCGGCAGCCGAGTACGAGCAGCCCTGGGAGTGGAAGAAGGAGCAGATTGCCCGGGCGCTGTCAGGTGAGGCCCGGCCCGCGGGGCGCGTCCCCGGGACCTCATGTGCGTGGAGCCCAGGCTGAGGCCTCGCGATCGCTCCGCTTAAAAATCCCAGTCCGGTCACCGCCTCGCTTCCCAACCGCTGGACCTACGGACTGGGAGCGGCTTTAGACTGTGTCTGCTCGGTGCTGCTCCTCTGTTGGGATTCCCGCTTTTCCGCTGGCAGGATCCGGTCCAATGCAGTGTAGACAGAGGGGTTCGGGAGGCCTGGTGGAGCAAGCTGGCTGTTTCTGTCAGTAACCCTCCTCCAGGAATGCGTTCTTTAAGTGTGAGTGGGGAGAATAACAGGAGGGGCAGCAGATGGGACAGGCGCTCTTCCTTTCGCTTCTCCCAGGACAGTTTTTCTGCCTGGCCGAGTCTGTAACCTTCTTTTCTTTCGTTTTCAGAAAGTCGGGGATGTCTTTTCCCTCCAGCAGCAGAGCAAGCTGTGTGGGCCGTGGGTGGAGAGGGTGAGGCACGTGACAGCGAACATCTGAGTCCATTTTTTTTTCCACAGCCCTGTGTCGGCACCTGCTGTCCAGACGCCGAGCCGTGTGTGGCTCTGGAATGTCCATGTTCTGTCCAGTCCAGATGCCGTGGTGTTTACCACTCAGTAGTTAGTTTCCAACTGCATTTCCCTGTTTTATTTCCTAGTAAAAACTGCTTGTTTGGTTTCATACAATGATACGCTCTTGCTTCTTTTATTCTATATATACTGAAACTAAAATTCTTAGAAGTACACGGAACACGTGCCCTCGAGGCCCCCTCGCACTCTGAGTCCCGGGAGCGTGGCGGTCAGGGACCCTCACGGTGCGATCCGCCAGCCGGCTGTTTGCAGGCCTTTTAGCTGTGGTGAAGGGGCTTCCTTCCTAGGCTGAGGCCGGCGAGCAGGTCGTTGTGTCTGAAGCCCCAGGGGTCGCCCCTGTGGGCTCCGTGTTAGATGAGCCTTCTTTCCAGTTCAGTTTGAAGGCTCCGAGCGGCCTTCCGTCAAGGAGGACGTGGGGAAGCAGCACCAGCGGCAGAAGAGCTGGACGCAGAAGATCTTGAAGCCGGCCGCCCCGGACCACGGCGAGGGGGAGAAGGTGGACCGAGCCCTGCCGCTGGGGAGGCAGCCGTGAGTCTGGCCCTCATCCCCGCGGAGCACACAAGGGCTAGGAGCCTGGTGATGGGGGGCTCGCCCGTTTTACAGGATTACTTCGTCCAGGAACTCTGTCTGGGTGGCGCTTAGTAACGAAAACCTATTTTCAAAGCGCATTGCATTGTGCAGACAAGAAAGTGCGCTGCGTGCCACGAGCCTGACTTCACATTTCATTCTCCTGTAGTGACTGGAAACTTCTAACCGACTAGCCCTGTTAACTCGCTGTCGTATGACTGATGGGTTTGGTGATCCAGGATTACCCAAATCTGTATCTCGTCTCTTCTGAGCATGACGTAGGGTCCACACCAGGCCACTGACCTCCCAAGAGAAGTGCATTACAAAGAATCCCTTATGGAGTGAGGCCCCGCCTGGATTTGTATTTTGATGTTGGTACCCCCCCCCTTTACAGTTGGTATCATGGAGCCATCACCCGTGCAGAGGCCGAGAGCCGACTCCAGCCCTGCAGAGAAGCTGCTTATCTGGTTCGAAATAGTGAGTCGGGCAACAGCAAGTACTCCATTGCACTCAAGTGAGTAGCAGAGCTGCGTGGGCTCCCCTCGGGGGGCGCCAGCCTTTCCCGTTGCGGGCAGGGGGCTGGTCGGAAAAGATCTCATCTGAGGTGGTTCGCAGGGTGTACGTATTGCCAGAAAATAGGGGGCATTTGCTCAGACCGTAGGATGTGAAATGCTTGGATCCGAATGCAGAGTCAGTACCGGGTAGATGCCCCGTGAGGGCCTCTCTCGTCACGCGTGACTCAACTTGTGCCGCCGTGACCTGACCTAACGTAGGCCCTCCACGAGGTCGAGCAGAGAAACCATCCCTGACAAAAAGGAGAATTTCCAAAGGGACAGTTCGGTGGTTCTTTTACTCCCCAGTGCTTCAGACTTTAATAAATGAGATCCCCTGGGGGTGCCTGGGTGGCACAGCGGTTAAGCGTCTGCCTTCGGCTCAGGGCGTGATCCCAGCGTTGTGGGATCGAGCCCCACATCACGCTCCTCCGCTATGAGCCTGCTTCTTCCTCTCCCACTCCCCCTGCTTGTGTTCCCTCTCTCGCTGGCTGTCTCTGTCTCTGTCAAATAAATAAATAAAATCTTTAAAAAAAAAAAAAAATGAGATCCCCTGATGTCAAAATGCCAACTGCACTTTGGTACCAGATCCTTCTGGGGAAGGAGGAAGCGCTGCTTGCTGTTACTCCCCGGCCTGGTCGTACCACACACTTGCGTTCGCCTGGTGGGCCTGGTGGAGCTTGGATCATGGAAATTCTCGCTGTTCCGCGTTCGGCGGTGCTGTGGGGAGGGTCATTGTCCGAGCCCTAACAGCATTTCCTTCCTGAGGAAGCTGAGCCCCTGCCGCTGAAACAATCAGGCTGGAGGGGAGAGAGGCTGCGGGTGTCGGAGCAACATGGCTGGAGAGTGGGGCCGGCCAGCAGACACACAATGCCAGGGGTAGCTGTGCCGCGTTCCCGCCGCGGGGCTCGTGGGTTCCATCTCCAGCCCGTGCTGCCGGCTGTCACTGTACTCAACCAGGAGCAGTCCTTCCAGTTTGGGGGGTGGGAAGGGAGGAAGGAGGAAACCAGGGGTATTATTATTATTATTATTATTATTATTATTATTAATATATTTTGGGGGAGGAAAGGAGGAGGAAACCTTACATATGTCCTTGTTCCGTGACGAGGAGGCAGAGTTTAAACCTCACCCTGGTGATCTCACGCTGGGGCGTAAGCCGTTTGGTGATTTGGGAGACGGGAAATTGGGCTTTTTTTTTCTGTTTTTCTTGTTGGTCCAGTCCCTGATGACTTGCATGTTTTAAGGACAGACAACCCAAGGGTGACCCACGTTGAGCCAAGGGCCTCGAAGCCTCTGAGAGCCCCCAGGAGAGCAGAGTGCATTTCTGCTCGAGTTTGTAGCAATTGCACGGGTGGGTGAGAACCTGTCTGCCTGGGACCCTGGCTGGCATTGCTGTCGGTGGGCAGGGACCCCTGCTCACTCATTCATGTGTCCTCCTCAATCTTGTTTTGTTTCAGGACGAGTCAGGGGTGTGTCCACATCATAGTGGCCCAGACCAAAGACAACAAGTACACGCTGAATCAGACTAGTGCGGTCTTCGACGGCATCCCCGAACTGGTACACTACTATTCCAACGAGAAGTTGCCCTTCAAGGGGGCGGAACACATGACCTTACTCTACCCCGTGCACAGCAAGGGGCACTAAGCTCCAGCCAGCGAAAGCCCTGGCCAGGCCCATCCTCCTGAGCAGGGCGTCAGCCCCTGACCAGCACCGGGCACAGGGCTGGACTGCCCCACGGGAACCGGTGGGAAGTGGGACTCTCCCTGCAGCAGGCAGAGTCTTTGGCCTGACACCCATTCCGTGACACTTGGTTACTGACCTATTGCTTTTCTACGATAAGAAGTCATAATTTATCAGCTGCTTCACTCTCTGGAGTAGGTGTTCTGTTTGTGGGTGACTCTCAGGAAAGGTAAGTCAGGAGTCCAGGAATACCAAGGTTTTCCAAAAATGTGCCAGTCGTGACCTGGAATACCTGGTCTCTAAGCAAATCAGCAGCAGTGCGGCTGGCTTTTCTGTGAGGCAATAAAGAATGATCGTGTGGACCGGAAGAGCGTGTACCGTGGACCCCGTCTTGGGGAAAAGGATGAAGAGCGGAAAACACGTGGATACGGGTGACTTGGACAGAGTGTCCTGGCTCAGCTCTGGACTCCGTGAAAATGCACGACTCCGCCGAGATTATTTTGTGGGTCAGCCTTCTAGGAAAGTTTGTGTTTTCTCAACCTCTGTGGACTTTTTCATCATCTTTAATATAAACATAAGTAGGAAGGATGATGGGCTGACTTAAGAATTGGCAGTATACGTTAAGCATCGACATCACTATAATTCTGATTTATAGAATACAATCACAATTTCATTTCTGATTTTTTAAAAATCTGAAAAATGTGCAAAGCTCCACAGCCGCGCTCTTGGATATTTCTACAGGACTTCTGACACATTTGGTTTCACCTTTGGGCATTGCAGTTGTTAGGGAACGATTTTTAATTTGTGTCCCCCAGTTAGATTTGCTTTGTATTTTCAGAGTAAATTTTAAATATATCTATCTCTACCCCTCGGAGCTGAGGGCTTAAACTGGGTCCCAAACCTGCAGTCTCTTGCGCTCTGCAGAGACCAGTGCTCCCTGCACAAAACTATCTGAAAAGGCAGAGGCTTCTCCAACTACTACTGCTTAAGAAATTAAATTAATACTCATAGTCTTGTTATCTTTATGGTTTATTGTGAACTTCAGTTGCCAGGTTACTCACTGTGAAAATAAATAAATAAAAACGCATGAGAATGGCATTCTGTCGGGAGCCCCCCCCCCCCCCCCCCCCCGCCTCTGGGTTTGCGGGGGGGCTCCCAGGACTGGTCCAGACACATCAATGAAAAGTTCACTTTATATACACAAGAAAGGTTGATTTGGTTCATTATTAGGAAAGCATATCTTTCTAGTTACTAGTTACCATTCTACTATTAGGATTTAGAAGTTGGTAAATACTTGCTTCTTTATTCAGTGAAGGTTGTAGCCAGAGGGTCGTGTGATCTTTGATTTAAAAAATGTGAGAGGAACCTTTTCTTACTGAATCTTGATGATTGTATTAATAGAATGTCTGTTTTTTAAATACTGATAGAATTTTTTAAATGTGGATTGGTTCACGTGTGACATCTTTACCACAAGATTTTTATAAAAATTTAGCATCTATAGTTCCAATTCCATTCAACAAATATTTATTATCTTCCATATATGAATAATTCATTTATTAAACTTATTTTTAGTTCAACATTCTAGAAGTGAAACCTTATTTTTTACTTAAACTTCTTCTACGAAGTATAGCAGTTATCTTAAATGCTCGGAAGCTTTGTAAAGTTTTTCTGAGCGCGCTGGGTGGTTCTCGGCCGTGCCCACCGCTGTGACGCACGTGATGAAACAGCGCCTTGAAAGCAGGCCCGCTGCTCTAGGTGTGTCATTAGCTTGTGCCGTATGCTCAGTATTATGCTTTCCCTGCACCGTTTTTCCGTGACAGTTACGTCATTTTCTTTGTGTCGCTCAAAGTGGAGTTTGGATATGGCCCAGCTCCCTCACACCGTGCGGCAGGTGGTAAGAAGACGACCCGCGGTAGGTCAGAAGGGGCTGAGCTGCTGTTTTCCTGCTAAGGCTGCGAGCCGATGACAAAGCAGGGGCTTCACCAGCAGCAGGCTCCCTGTGCTCGGAAAACAGGCCGCCAGGTGTCCCTCATGGGCGTCCCTCATGGCTTCCTGGCGGGGCCTCCTGGGCCAGCTCATCCGAACCCGTGACACCTTTCCTCTCTGAGCTCCGAATGCTGGGGCTTTCTGTCATTTTGTCTCGATACGCGTATTTTCCCATAGTCTCCGTTCTTTTCAGTTACCTCTGTCTCCCAGAATCTTTTCTGATTCCTCCTGAAGAGGATTCTGTCCTCTAACAAATGTGTGTGCCCCCCTGCCTGGAACGTGGTACCCCAGAGCTCCCTGCGTCGTGCTCCTTCTCGAGCACACCCCTTTTTAAAACTGCTCTGCCCCTGCTCACTAGATGAATTTACTTAGTTGCTTCATTCAGGCCTCTAGGACATTCGTTTCCTTTGCTACCATAGTGGTTTCTATCGGGATGAATTTCAACCAGTGGAGTTGTATGTTTAAATAAATAGGAATAAAAAAGCGGAGCAGTGTTACTATGTGTAAGAAAGGAAAATATCGGGGTGCCTGGGTGGCTCAGTCAGTGAGGCATCTGCCTTCGGCTCAGGTCATGATCCCGGGGTCCTGGGATCGAGTTCTGCATTGGGCTCCCTGCTCAGCGGAGAGCCTGCTTCTCCCTCTGCCCCTGCTTGTGCTCCCTCTCTCATGCTCTCTCTCTCTCAGATAAATCTTCGGGGGGAAAAAAAAGGAAAATACTGAGGGGCGCCTGGGTGGCTCTGTCAGTTCCATCCGACTCTTAATTTCAGCTCAGGTCCTGATTTCAAGGGTGAGATCAAGCTCAGCGGGGAGTCGGCTGGAGTTTCTCTCTCCCTCTCCCTTTGCCCCTCCCCCCAATTCATGCTCGCTCTCTTTCTCTCTAAAATAAATCTTTTTTTCTTTAAAAGGCAAATGCTGATATGCCTACCCTCTTTTGGGGAGAGAAGTGTCCTTTTCAGTTATCCAGAGTACTTTCTCAAGCATTTATAAAAAGAGCCTTTATTCTTTGCTGAATCGTTATTCCTTTACTGGCCTTTGCCCGAGGATGGGGGCGTGGGCTCCAGTGTTTGAGACGGAGGGTGAAATAGTCCTAATTTGTTAATTGGATTCTTTAACTGCTATTACTGTTAATGGACATCCTTAGTGAGTAAGTGTTAGTACTCGATTCAGAAGAACTGAGCGTTTGAGATATTCTTTAAACAGGGGTGGCCCTTCTGTTCTGTTACAATGTCCTTTTTCCGTCAGTCTAGGGGAAAACGATGACGTCTCCTCTCCCCCTCACACCCTTGCAGTCGTTAGCGGAACTGCTGCGATGCTTTCCCGCTGACGCGGGGCAGCGTTCGCGGTCTTTCTCCTGTCCCGGCACCGCGCTGTGTTGGCCTTCGGGTCCCCTCAGACTCCTCCATTCTGGCCTGACCTTCGTGCCCCGTTAAGGTGCACTTGGTCCTGGAATCCCGACCCGGCCGAAGGAGGCGCCGCGCTGCTGCCACCTGGCGGGGAGACAGCAAACTGCCGCGGGAAGGCCGGCGCGGGGCGAGCTGTCAGGCCGGGCTGTAAGCCCCGGCGGGCAGGGAGGCGCGGCGGCTGCCATCTTGGATCCGGCCTAGGCGGAAGGCTGAGGGCAGGCGGGGGCGCTGGGCGTGTGGTGTTTCCGTGAACGTACTGCCCCAGCAGATCTTGAGATCATTTTGTCACGTTCTTAACCCCTCAGTTACTCTGTTAGGGCTTTAACATAACCACGTAACTAATACGTCTGACTTCTGACAATGTTCGAAGACCGTGGGAGGCCAGAGCCGTCTGCAGTGCTCTGCTGAGTTATGTCCGCGAGGTTGTATCCAGTTTCTGGGTGCCCCCCCGAAGATGACTCTGAGATGTAACTAAATAAACATTGTGCCGAGAAAACCAGCGTGTTTGCTCGCTCTGATTCCTTTTGAGAACCCCCCCCCCCCCCCCCCCCCCCCCCCCCTGTGCGGGGAGCAGCAGCCTGTGTGGACGGAAGGGGGAGGAAACCTCTGGACCCGCTGGCCGACCTGATGGCAGTTGCTTTTCTCGGGTCACTATTAGAGCCCTTCTCTCGTGGCTTCTTCCCAGTTGGACGTGGCCCCGGGAAGCTTCACCCTCGGCTCCTCGGCATCTTCTGGAGCAGACGGCTGTTGCCTTGGTCCCCAGCTGTTCCTCGGTATCTGCCTGCGTCCTGCGTTGAAGGGCTGCCTTCTTTCGTTATTCGTACAGACCCCCCATCCCACCTGTGGGAGCTGATGCTTTAGTCTGTCATGAAGCTTGAAATCTATAATTTTTCAAACTTCTACGAGGTGGTTTTGATACCCAGCCATGGCTGAGCACCACCAGTGGAAGCTACTGTTTAGAAACACACAAATACATTCATTTGAGGTTCTAGAAGGTTCTAGAAGGCTATTGTACTGAGCCTTTCAGGATCAAATTTTTAATTTCCATTAAACATTTACGTAAATTGCCACCAGGTGGTACAAGTGCCTGCCGCGTTTGCCCATCTCTGTGTAACAGAAAAGGACGTTTGCGTTGAGAAGTGTTCAACACCCCCCACGATCCCCCAGCAATCAGAGTACCGGTTTTCGGAGTCCAGGTGGCGCACGTTTGGAAGATCCCAGGGTTTGGCAGCTGTTGCGTGTCAGACCCCGACCCCGTAAAAGGTCAAGTATGAGCGATGGGACTAGCCCCTCACCGCACCACCTGTGCTGCTTAAACCGATGCTCTCATATGGTACCTGTCTTTAACCCTCCCTAACCTCGTGAGCCAGGTGCAGGCTCATTGTTCGGATCAGGACACCTTGTCCTGGGTCCATCGCGGAGTGCGTGCTGGGGTGCAGACCACAGCCTCCCGTCACTGCCCGCACGCTGCCGTCGAGACAGGAGCGCTGCAGAAGCCCCCACATGTGAAGAACACAAACCAGCGGGACGAGGGCTGTTAAACCAGCCACTTGGTTTAGTTAACAAGTGAAAAATAACGTTTAAAAAAAAAGCGCAGCAGCCAAGGAGTGGAAGCAAACCAAGTGCTCATGGACAGACGGACGGAGAAACCCAGTGTGCTGACAACACCGAATGGAGTACTAGCCTCAGAGGAGGGAAACCCTGGCACCTGCAAGAGCGCGATGAAGCTGGAGGGCGTTGAGTGAAATGAGCTGGTCACAAGAACACACAGATTGAAGATTCCACTTCTCTGAGAAACCCAGTCAAATTCACAGGCACAGCGTGGTGGGCACCGGGCCTGCGCGGAGTGGGGAAGCGGGGAGCTCTTTAATGGCTCCGAGTGTTGGTTTTGCAGAAGATGCAATGTTCTGGAGGCTGTGTACACAGTAATGTAAATACGTAACACCACTGAACTGCTCACGTGGAGACGGTTCAGTGGAGGGGCGCCTGGCGGCCCGGTTGGTTACACATCTGCTCCTGGCTCAGGTCGTGATCTCGGTCCTGGGATCCAGCCCCCCCACCTCGGGCTCCCTGCTCAGCGGGGAGCCTGCTTCTCTCTCTCCCTCTGCCTGCCGCTTCCCACCCACCTGCTCCTGCACGCTCGCTCTCTCTCTCTCTCAAATAAATAAAATCTTTAAAAAAAATGGTTCAGGGGCGCCTGGGTGGTGCAGTCGTTAAGCGTCTGCCTTCGGCTCAGGGCATGATCCCGGCGTTCAGGGATCGAGTCCCACATCGGGCTCCTCCGCTAGGAGCCTGCTTCTTCCTCTCCCACTCCCCCTACTTGTGTTCCCTCTCTTGCTGGCTGTCTCTATCTCTGTCGAATAAGTAAATAAAATCTTTAAAAAAAAAATTTAAAAAATAAAAAAATAAAAAAATGGTTCAATGGAAAATTTTGTTACGTGTCTTTTACCACAGGGGAAAAAAAACCAATGCCAGTGTCTTAGACATTCCGGGAAACCAATGTGCTCTCTCCCCGTACGTGAGCCCCATGGACTCCGGCCGGGGAAGCAGAATGGGGCTTGAGGTGTGGTGTCCACCACCGGACACACCCACGCTGGGTCTGAGGGCCTGTCCTTTCCCCAGCGTGGGTGAGGCTCCACGGCAGAACCGGGTGGTCCGAAGCCCTGACAATCGACATGTTGTCATCTATCCAGGGGGTGCACCTTGAAACGTGGATTACCACTTCCACAACCCACAAGGAGCACCTGAATGGCCCCCCCACGTTGTGAATCATTGGGTACACGCCACGGCATCCCCTTGATTCGGGCTTAAAACACCCCCTACAGGATATTATTTTAACGTTCAGATTGCCCTCTGATTTATGTTCCTAAACAGGATTAACTAGTCTATTGGATTAACTGAGGGGAAGACGCATTAGTCTGTGCAGTGAAGGCTGATTAGACCATCACGGTATCAGCCAGTGTGTTGCTGACGAGTGAGACTCATGGTTTACAGTAACGATAGTTGAGACAGACTCAGGGGCAACCAGCTGGCTCAGTCCGTCGTACGTGCAACTCCATCTCCGAGTTGTGAGCTCGAGCCCCACGTCGGGTGGAGATTACTTTAAAGACTAAAATCTTAAAAAACAAGAAAAAAGAAAGAGACGTGTTCATATTCATTTGGATTGTTTTAAATGGCATGGTTGCAAGTGAAACATTCTCCCCAAAGTCCTTGCATTTTTTCAAACGGGGAATGTCAAGGCTTTGGAAAGACTCACCTAGGACTCTGTGGCAACTTCTCCCGGGCTGCCTGGCGGCCAGCTCTGTTTAACCTCCAGTCCCACCTACTCCTCAAACCTCTCAGTGACAGTCTTCACAGCACAGTGTGGCCGAGCTGTGCCGAAACAGAGGGCTTACAAGGGTTTAATGAACACTTTAATTGTAAAAACATACCTGCTCCTGAAAAAGTGTTTAATATGCATAAAGGAAAAGCGTTGGTATAAACCTGGTCTTTAGTGACTTCCTAAAGTGACTTCCTTGTTTGTATATATCACAAAATTGCTCAACCCAGTGTGTACCAGGCAGCCCCCAGCCCTCACCAGCAGCCCCAGGCAAGCCTGTGCCCGTGGACGAGTCCACCTGAACCCCTACAACACACTGGCCATCCGCTCCTGGAGAGCGTTTGCTCGTGAACTCGGGGACGGCCAGCATCCTGAGGAAGGGGCCGGTCCCTCCTGTGCGCCTGCAGCCAGCACCGTGCTTCAGGAAACTTTCCTCGAAAGTCTCACCATCCAAAGAGAACCACCATCTAGGGGCATGACCATCACCCTTCCGGAGAGAGGAGGCGTAATCCGGTTTCCATGAGCACACCTGGAGCATTTCAAGGAAGTTCTCCGAAGTGGTTACCACGGAAGCAGCAGAAGAAAACCCACCCATCCACGCAGAGTTCAGAGGTGAGAGCTGGGGAGGGCGGGACGTGGTTTGACTTGGTCTCTGATCAAGGGTCATTGCGAGTACGGAACTGGCTGCTGCCCCTCCCCTCTGCACCTCATCTTTTGGGCTTTGGCCGCCGCAGGGATGTGCCTTTGTGGGCTCCCGACTCCCACGGGCTTGGCTTCCCAGCCCCTGCTTGACAGGTGTGACAAACCAAATGGGGAATTGGGGGTGAGTGGGCCAGGCCCCCGCCCATGCAGGGGTTGGGAAGAGAGGACCATCACATGGTCCCCAGTGCCGGGGGCCTGAGCCACATGGCGAGGACAGAGCACTGGTCTTGGAGTCAGGCAGACCGGGTTCACGGCCTAGGTCAGCCCCTTAACTCAGTCTTGGACCACTGCCCTCACCTCAGCCGCCTCTCCCTAAACTGGCGAGAACGCACCGGCAGCACCCTCAGGAGGAGCACGCGGTGGAGGGTCCGCGGGGGGCAGCTTTGTCCTCAGCTACTTTTCATAGACCCTTTCTACCAAAAGGGGCCGTGGACCTCCCAGTGACCAGCAGGGCTGCTGGTGTCCCTCTTTGCTGTCCACAGATTTTGTTTCTCTATTAACACCGTACGTTGTCGCGGAATCCCACCTCCAGCCGAGCGGTCTCCAGCACAGGGACCCTTGACGCGGGCTGTGCAGCGGGGAGACACCACGGTCGTGAGCTGGAGGTCTGCACCCGGAGCCCGAGCTGCTCCCGACCTTCAGACCTGTCCGCAGAAACGATCCGCTGAAGGACGCCACGTCCTCACGTGGGAAGCCCCCACAGCACCCATCTCGCCCTAGAAATGGCCACGGTTCACAGTCACCCCTGGGGTTCATGACCACCTTCCTCAGAGCCATCTGGGGGCTTACTCAGCAACTGAACAGGAGTCCGTGCTGATCCCCAGGGCACGCTGGTGCGGGTCCGTGCCCTGCAGGGCGGGGGATGCGGGGTGCCGTCCGCCCCCCAACTTCTCCCTTCTTCTCGTGCTGGGCACAGACTCCAGGGCGTCACTCTTACAACATTCAACATTTCAAAATCCCTATTGCACAGCACTTGAACTTGAAAACCAAAACAGAGTGCAACTGTCTTCCCAAAGAATTCCACTCCTTACAAACATTGTAGCGAGGTTCCGTGACACGGCAAGCTATCTGAGGCCACGGGCAGCCGTATGAAGCAACCTGAAGTTACATTACAAGAACATCCTTAACTGAATATTACATACATCTGTAGTATGAACGTCTCATGATTTTTACTGAAAAACTTAATTTTACCCACGCTTTGGATTGTCACCTAAAACTACTGGTAGGAAGACAGACATGGCTAAGGTGTCGTTTCGTCTGTGTTGTGAGTGACCAGATGGGGACTTCCGTAAGACATTAGGGCTTGGTCAGCATTTGAAGGACAGTGCAGGGCCCAAGGTCACTGGCCATCACTGCACGTGCACAGGCCCCACAGCCGGCCGGCCTGGCACCAGTGTGCCCAGGGTCCACCCTGAGCGCCAGCCACCCTCGCGCACAGCCCGGCGGTGGCGGAGTTTCATGCCTCTGGCTGGCACTTCTCTCAGACATGGAGAAAGTCCTGGTCTCCTTCTGCTTCAGCGAAGAGGAAAGTGCTTTCCTCAGTGGCCGTCCCAGTCACTGGGTGCTCTCTGCCATTCCCTGCGAGGCTCACCCGCTGCTCTCCGGGTTCTGGCAGAAAGAGCATTGTGACCATGCCAGCCGGACAGCAATGCTGTGCAGAGGGAGGCTCCTCCTTCCATTTCCTGTCCTCATGCCCGCTCCCGCACCCCTGCTCGGCCCACACAGCCCAGCCACTACGGCAGACATCTGCTTCCTGTGGCACTTCCTGCAAGACCGGGACCCACCTCGAGGAGACAGTGGGTCCGCAGGCACAGCACGGGCCTCTGCCTTCCAGCCTGACTTACATAACCTCTAGGCTCCCCAGCCTGGAGCCCTTGTACTACTCTTGTCCACAGGCAGCCACACGGTGGCTCTCCTCTGTTTGGAAGACGTGGAATGGCTGTGACCCAAGGTTTTCCTGCCAAAGGCCCTTTTCAAGAGGGGACAGATTGAGGCTGATCAGGAAGGCAGGGTCGCCTTTGTTCACGCCCCTGTTCAACAAACAGCCCCTGAAGAATAGCTGCCCAGCCTCTTCCTTCCCCACACGCCCACCCCTGGCCGTGATGCTAAACGTGGCAGAAGCACCTACGCCCTTCCAGAAACCCCAGGACTCATTTTGGGAAACATTTTCATGATTGAAGTCTTTCGAGAAATTGCTATTGTTTCTGGAACCTACCTCTTTCTAGAGATAACTCCACCGTGCATTGGAGGAGGCCCACCCCAAATGGGCCTGCTTAGTTTTAAGCCCACGCTTCTCCAATCCTTCCCCCTTTAACTGGGCAAGTCTTTCCTCTAAATGGCCCAGGTGCCCAAAGCATAATTACGTCTCAAGCATATTTTTAGAAATGATTTATTTCAAACATTTACAATTTTCACTTTGAATGGAAAATAGCTGATAAAAAGAAAAATATTGAAGAACATTATACTGACCCTTTGCCCCATATACAGACATCAGCCTTTGCTTTCAGGTAATTAGATAAAAAATAAAAACAGAGTAAAGTTGAGGTATTGTATTTAACAGATGTGTGATCCCCATCCAAATACGGTTTCTCTGTCAATTCACAGCCTTGGTACGTGCTGTTCCGATCCCCTCTTTCCACAGAAGACCTTCAACTGAGCACATGTTCATAAAACCAACAGCGTTCTTTAATAATCAGTAAGGTTGTCATGGAAACCCCCTGGCTCTGCCGGCAGGCCACACGGAGGACGCAATGCTGGAAGGACTGCAGGGGACATGCAGGGGCGTCCGGCACAGACATTGAACCAGTTGGCCTGCCTCCCAACAGCAGCCCCGCTGCCGACCGCCGCGTAGGAAAGCTGGCGTGCCCTCTGAAGGGCCACCTGTTGCCCCTGCTTCTCCAGATGAAGGCCCGTCTCTCACCACCTCCACCTGGAACTCGACGAGAGACTCCTCCCCAAGTGGGTCAACCTTCAGTACCTTTGATGAGGCAAGACGTTCCTGAACATTCTGCAGGAAACCCACAAACCATGACCACGCCCAGCCTGCCCCACGAGGCTCTGCTCACCGCCAGGTGGGCTCCCAACATCTCAGCATGATGTCCCGCCCCTGGGAGAGCAGGGAGGTGGTAGAGGTTCTAAGCCCAGAGCCTGGCAAACAGGCCTCAAGGTCCAGATCCCGTCAGAGCAAAGAGCTCTCATGGTCACCAAAGGCTTCGTAGGTCCGTTCAATGCTACCCCCTTGACATTTCAGAAAAATTTTCATTAATGCTACAAGAATTACTGACCACATTAATTCAGACCTGAACCAGCGTATTTTCAACTTTTCCCACGTCTGGCTGTGCGACAGGTAAGGTGAGTCACATCACTGTTGAGAACAGACAGGTAAGGTGAGTCACATCACTGTTGAGAACAGGCAGCAGATGTCCTGCCGGACGTGGGGGCGGTGGGTAGAAGCACGCTCACTGCCCGTGGATCCGAACACGAAGCTTAGGGGTGCCCCTGGGCACACGGAGCACAGCCTACAACCCAGGGAAAAACACTCTTCCTTCATTTTCAGTAGCTTATAAAGAAATAAAGGGAAAAAACCCTCTCCAATACACACACAAAAAAAGGCAGTTTCATGACAATAATAACGAAAGCAGTAACAGTTTGGAGATCAAAGGCGGTGGGCTCTCAGCACAGGCGCTATCTGCCGTTCCATCTTCCGCCAGCGCGGCTCCGCCTGGGTCTGG
Organism: Ailuropoda melanoleuca; assembly: GCF_002007445.2. NCBI lineage: Eukaryota > Metazoa > Chordata > Mammalia > Carnivora > Ursidae > Ailuropoda > Ailuropoda melanoleuca. Next base: position 128,716,514 of record NC_048225.1, read on the forward strand.
CAGCACCCGGGGCAAGACCTCGCCAAGAGGTAAAGACCTTGCTCAGGCACGTTCTCGGTTTCGTATTTCCTCTTTACAGCATTTCTGCTGTTCTCAAACTTTAGAGAAAAACAACAAAAAACACCTGCCTAACTTTTGTCAGCTGAAGGCCAGTTTGCCTGAAGCAGTAACAGGGTCTGAAACTCACCGACTCGCTGCCACGGCCGAGGTCTGAACCTGGCGAACCGTAGACAGGACTCGGTCATCGTCTTCCTCCCGCCACTGTCTGGCGATGCTGGTTGTTTTTCTAAAAAGGCAGGCTGCTAGAAAGGCCTGTGGTCTGGTGAAAGTTCAGCGGCGGTTACGAGGCTGCTGGGAATCACAGCTCCATTCTGGGCACCCGTGCCACGCGAGGGCCCAGGTCGGGTAACCACACGCATCCCTGAGTGGTCCGAGCTGGGACTCGACGGCAGCGTGCCAGAGCGGCACGGCCACGGCTACACATTCGGTTGGTGCTCTGACCCTCGCTGAGCGGAGTCAGATCAAGCAACTAAGAAAGAAACCCCAAGCAGGGGACTTTGTAAGGAGCCCCCTCCCGTAACCAGGGGCTCAGGGCAGAGGCTGGACACCCCCTCCTCCGCGGCTGCCTGGAGGGGAGCAGCTGCTTTCCCCCACGTTAAAGGAGACACAGACTATGTTCTCACTTTTTCAGACAAAAACAAGATGCAGAATGAAACCAGACTCTGCTCTAAAAGGAAAACTGTCTTTTCTCCTCCTTTTTCACTTGACTCAGTTTTGTGCTAAACAAGGTTATTGTGCTTTCCCCCCAAGTTATTCACATACTGACACTCAGCGAGCACTGGCTCTACCACCGTCTAAGATAAAGCAGTTTTGTTTTTTTAAAAACGAGTTAAAATACATTCTTGCCGGGTTTTTTGTCTTTTCACATAAACGTTATCTTCCCTTGTTTCTCAGGCTCAGCTGAAAACAAAGCAGAGGAAGGTGGGGTACAGCCCCCGCCCCCCACAGAAGCCCCCTGCTGCCAGTCCTCCTCTCGGGGGAGCAGGGGAGGACGGGGAAGCCGGGTCCCCTGGGGAGGGCCACCCCTGGGGAGGGCACAGAGGCCTGTCCCCACGACCTTCCTTCCTCCGCTTCTCTCCTCCTGAAGTCCTGGGATCCAAAGAGGGAAGCGGAGCCAGTGCACCTGCTCCTGGATTCAGCAAGTGCCCAGGATCTCCGTTCACATTTAGAGAATGCTAACGAGGAACCAATTACAAATCCATTTCAAGCCACCAAGCCCCGAGCTATTGTGCGGCTCCGCCGTGCCGTCTGCAGGTGTGGGGGAGGCTGCCAGGTGCTTCTCCCATCCTCAGGCCTGGAAAGACTGAAGTGTGAAGGCACATCGGCTCCACGAACGGAGGCTGGAAGGCAGAGCTGCACAGCAGGCCAGGAGGTGCCCGGGGCGTCTCGGCTGGAAATCTGTCCACCTGCTGCAGGCTGCCTCGCACATGTGTCGGGTGTGTGCGTGGCCAGCACGAGGGTGACCTGCTTCCCCCGGGGGTTCCGAGTGGACTCTGACCCCTTGAGGCACTTGGGAAAGGGTGGTTCCGAGACCCAACCACCCCTTCCTTCTGGACGGAGCAGCAGCTCTGTGTCGGGAAGTGACGCACCTCCCAGGAGCCCCGGCACCTGAGATGAGCGAGTCTGTGCTTTCTCATTCATGCGGCCCGGCGCGCCTGGCACCTGCCCGCCGAGCACCGCCCAGCCTGCTATCTGGGGAAGAAGTAGTCTCTGTTGCTGATGTCGTAAGGGCTCTGTGGGCCCCTGGCATCCGGCCGGCTGTGCCTCGAGGTGCTGTCAGACCCAAGGCTGCTGGGGGACACTGGCGGGGAGATGAGGGGCACCAGCCCCGGGGTGGGCTTGGGTCTCTCGGGGACCAGCTGTCCCAGCGAGTATGGCGGGTGCACGCTCGCCTTGCCTTCCTTCAGTGCATGCAGCTTCCACGTCCTCCTGAACCTTCACGGGGACAAAGACAAACCACACGGGTGCTTAGTTCCCTGTGACGAGCCCGCGTGAACAACGGCGCTCGGCTCAGAACAGGGAAAACCATTCATTCCGTCACCAGGAGTGACGCAACACTCTTAAGACCCGGGGGTCTCAGAAACTCTCCGAGGGACAGGCAGGTATTGCTGGTCCCCCTGACGAATGGGGACACTGAAGCATACGTAGCCATGAGTGTCCCTTTACAGCACCAGGGACTTAATTGGCCCCGTTCCAGAGGCTGCCCACACGTACCCATCGTTGGTCCCAAGTCCATTTACTTTAAAAAAAAAAAAAAAGGGTATTCTTTCCGTGCGGAAGGAAAACAGGCCTCTCGCCTCTGGGTCAGGCGAGGGCGGGCAGGGGGCCAATGACTTGCAGCTGCCACTCAGCAGGAAAGGGCTGCCCCACTCCCTCCACACCCCTGCCCCTCCTCCCGCTTCCAGTGCCCCTGCAGTTTGTCGGGTCCTCACAGACCCCCGCCACGGGCACCCCGCGGGCACAAGTGCCCCATCAGCAGGAGCGGAGATGCTCAACAGGAAGGAGATGACATCTCTGACCACAGCGTCCTCGCACCACTCCGCGCTGGGCCCACAGCCAGGCTCAGGAACCCAGAGAGTCACGCGGCAGACCAGAGGACGACGAGCGGTGACGTCTCCAGAGATGCGGCACCCCCCTTCCTAAGGGCCTCCGGGCCACACCACAGCAGCCGCCACCCCGGCCCTGCTCTGCACATCACCCACCGACCCCAACGTGGGGCAACGCACCTCCCTCAGTCCCGCCTCACGGCAGCTGCTCCCCAAAGGGCTTGGAGGGAGGAGGGAAACCAAGGTCAAAAACAAGGTCTAGGGGTTTTCCTTGGGTTTCTTTTTATATCAACAGGCTATTCCTGTCCTGGTGACGATAAATCATTGATAGTTGGCTCCAATCTGCCACTGGCTTCTCGCCTGTGCTCCAAATGGAACAATGGGCGGAGTGTGAGCGCGGCTCCCCGCAGCGCCCGGCCCCCGGTGCCGTCACCCTCTCTCAGGACGCTCGGGGTGTCAAAGCATTCAGGCCCCCCGACCCCGGATGCCGCCTCTGGGAACACACCCGAAGGGAACTGCAGGGCTGTGGGGAGAGCTTTACGCACGGCGCCGTGAGAGCAAAAGCAGCCAGACACCCCGCAACAGAGGGCGGCGTGAGCCTGGGTCACCCGCCTGCAGCTGAGGTAAGTGAGCTTCACAAAGCAGCGAAGGAAAGCGGGAACTCGCTTATGTCAGAACTGATGCTAAACGTCCGAGTCGGGACTCGGCCGTTGGTGCAGAGCCCTCACGGCCACAGAAGCACAGGAGCCCGGGCCGAGGACGGAGCCTCAGGAAACCCCCAGACATGAAAACCTCTCGGTGTGGACGCGGGCTGCAAGCGTGTGCTCACTGTGCACACGCTCGGGGAGGTGAGTTTCCTGTGTGCTTGCTGGGTTTTGACCACATTTATGTTTTAAAAACTAACAGTGGCTGTCTTCGGATAATGCACGGCTTTTTCTTTCTCGTCACTATGTGGCATATAAGCACATACCACAATTTCTTTAGAGTCTATCGACATGAGTTAACCTACACAGAAGCAGTATCTGACCTCCTTTTTCCAAAGCAGGTAACTGGACGGGTAACTGAGAAACATGAACTTTTCTTCCTTGGATGTACGTGGAGGGAATGAGACACTTTCTAAAAACACTGAGCTCGACGCGACTCTGGGAACAGCAGGCTGGGGGGGCCACAGCGGCGCTGCTCTGGCCTGAGCGAGTCCGGGCGGCCAGGGGCTAGAGAGGGGGGGTCTCGCTGCCGGGCCCACACGGCTCAGCTGCTGGCTTCTGTCTGCCTCACACGTCTGCGCTTCCTGACGTTTACTTAAAGAAAAGGTTCTGCAGCTCGAACAATATTTTAAAAACATTTACAACGACTGGCAGTCTTTTAAACAAGTGACATGGAGAAACCAAGTCCTGGTGAGAAGTGACACGGGGAACGCCCGCGGACACAGCCACTCCCGTGGCCCACCACCAGGAGCACCCCGTGTTTTTAGTAGTGGCTTCAAACTACTGGAACGAGACACACAGTGGATTCACAAGGGTTTTAGCCGGCATGCCTACAGGCGTCCTCACTAAAGGGCTAGTCCATTCCAGGTCCATCTGCGGAAAAGGACCTCTCCGCTTGGAAGATCCCATGCCCCGCGCCTCGCAGCATAAGCCACAGGAACAGCGCTGGCAGGGCCCAGGGCGTGGGGTGGGGCACTGGCCCCCCGAGTTAGAACACCTTCTCTAGAAGATGCCGCACCGTTTTCAATGGCCCATTTAAAGGTTCTTTAATTGTCATAATAAAGGTGGGAAAATATTTAGGAGACACCGTGCTTTGCTTGAGACGCAAAATAAACGTCTCACACGGAGCAACACGGTGTCACGGGCTGGCGGGATGTACACCAGCCGGCCTGTCGCATTCCACCTGTTCCAACAGGGCTGTTCCAGCCGACACCGCGGCTCTTCCAAATTCCCAGCTCCCCCACATCTATACACCTTTCGACATGCGGGCTTTGGGGAGGGGAGCAACAACGGGCCTGCTCGCAGACACACGTGCCCAGCGCGAGAGAAGAGGGAAGCTCACCAGGCCAGGAAGCAGTGCTGTCGCGTCGCGGCGCTCGGCCCTGCGCCTCCAGGCCTGGCTGGGCAGCAAGCAGGCGCGGCCACACACCACCCCGCGGCTGAGCCCGCGAGGCTGACGACGAACCGGGCGGTCAGTTCCCAACCTACGCCTGTCCATCAGCGGCTCGCAGCACACCAACATGGCGCGGCTCGTCAACGAAGCCCTGGGGCCCACCTCTCAGCCGACGGCAGGCTAGCCTGGTGGGCAGCGACTCTTGGGACGTGGGTTCTAGTCCTGGCTCTGCTAGTAACAAGCCGGCGTCCTTGGCCAAGTCATCTCCTCTCTCAAAGCCGCTTCCTTATTTGCAACATGGAAGAATTGACTAACGGGGCCCCTAAAGCCCTATCCAAAGAGCGCGAGCTTTGGGCTGGAGTCGGCTTTCTCAGCACCAGCTGCCACTACCCCGACCCTTCCAGCTCCTGTCTCCTCATCTGCCAAGTGGAAACCCCAACAGGGACTCTGCAGGGTCTGTGGTGGGTCCCTCAGGGGGCAGGAGGACCACTGCCCACCGGCACGGCCGCTCTCCGGTCCAGACAAAGCAGTGAGCTCACAGCCCGTCCAGAGCCACCTCCACACACCCAGAGCCTCGCCTCCTGCATGCCCTTCGGACAGCGTGCTCACCTCTTCCCTGGGAAATCGGAGTGGACACAACCCTGAATGCAGTTTGGGACGTCACCTCGCTGATCTCCCAACCCAGGCTACCCTGGTGGCAAAGCTGGTTCAGAGGCTCTGTGAGGATCCCATGAGTGGGGAACTCTCTCTTCCCCTTCCTCCCCGAAACCGCCCCTCATGATCACCAGCGAGCACCCCCAGAAAGCCACACACAGGGCAGGAAGGAGGGACAGACAGGTTCTTCCTGCGCTTGTGCTCTCGTCGCCGTGGGCTGCCGTCCGCGCCAGGGTCTGGCCTAACCTCCTTTAGGTCTTCGGCGGGTGCGGGATTGCAAGGTCCTGCACTACAGCCATGAACATCGGCCCCTGTAGCAGGAATACTGCTGGCTGATGTCTCTGCAGGCTTGGGAGCAGTGACAAAACCGACGGCCAACTGGAGAGAGAAATGGAGCAACACGGGCCCGGCGCCCGCCACCCGGAGCTGGTGGACACGCCACGACCGGCACTGAAAGTTGACCCTCCGGGTCTGCTTGTTCTGAGATATTCCCAAGGGGGTCTGGCCAGACACCCGGACCTGCCTGTTCACGGACTTCCATGGCGTCTCTCACATGGCACCACCACCACGGCGGTGTGCGGCTCCTGGGGGGCTGGCAAGGGCGCGTTGCACGCCCGCCCCCTCAGCTTCTACCAAGCAGGCTCCTGGTCCCTCCGCGTCTACACAACTTTTCAACATCCGGATTCCACAGGGACCGTCACGGCCTCACCCGCATCCCACCTACACGCTGACACTGATCCGACCTGTCTACCAAACATGTCCGCCTGACCTTTCACAGGCACCTCAGACTCCATGGTCCCAAAGGAGAATCAGCCCCACACTCGGTTGTTCCCCCCGAGTGTCCGCGAGAGTGACAACACCGCCATCCACGCACCTGCCGAGGCCAGAGACTCGAGGGTCACCCTGGACGTCCCCGCTCTTTCCTTCCCATCCATGTGTCATCCTTTCATATACCCCACATCAGCCAGAGGAGGGGAGGAGGCCACCCCAGCCCTGCTCACCTCAGGACAATGCCGACACACAGGAGCGTCCCAAAGGCCAGGCTTCCTCCGGCCACCAGGAAGGTGGGCAGCGGCACTGGAGAAGAGTCTTGCACTAGGAGAAAGAAGACAAGGAGAACAGTGCAGGGGGAGGGAAAGAAACCAGTCAGCTGGTACCGTCCAAAGGCCCAAGGGAAGCTCAGCCTAGAGGAGGAAATGGCTCTGCGAACCAACAGGCCACGCGACGAGCCGGCCAGCATTCCGGCCAAAGCCAACCCTGGAAGACTGGCCCCCCGCACAATCTGACCCCAGGATCCCACCACTTGGAGCTTGGAGATGCAAGACAGGCACCTCCAGCTCAGAGCCTCGGAGCTCCTGTGGCCGGCCATGGATGCCTACTCAGTCAGCGTGGCCCTTCTAGTGGCATTCACCCGTCCCCACGAGGCACAGGGGGTGCAAGACACCAAACGCTCTGGGGACCCCATCGATGGCAGCCCCACTGAGGACGACGTGAGGAGGTCAGACAGGTTAAATCAACTTTTCTCCACTGGGATGTCATGTCTTATCTGTCCCTCCGCTTGGTTCTCAAGCCCCAGCCACGCGAACCTCATGTGTTCCTCACATGCCACGCTCCCGGTCCTCCCAGCGCTCTCCACACCCACTGCCTCTTCCCTCCAGAAGGCTCTCCACACCTGTGCCGTGCAGCCTGACGTGTCCTTCGGGTCTCACAAGCGGCGATGTCACTTCCTCGGAGCAGCGACCCCCACTGCAAGCGCCCCTCGGTGCACCCCTCCCGTTACTGCACCACCGAGCTCCCTGAGCGCGGGGACCCGTGTCTTTTCCACTGTCAGGCTCCCAGTTGCTCGCACTTCACTGAACGGACCGAAGCAGCACGAGCAGCCACGTCCGTCCACGGGAAGGCCCCGCGCGCAGCGGCCAGACGGAGGCCCCGGCGGCACACGGAGCTCACCCCGGGGAAGCCGTCGCGCTCCCCTGACTCCCGTGCTGGCCGTGCCGACACCTGCAGGCTCACAGGCTCAGGACTCCTGCTCTTCTGCCCAAGTGGCAGCCACTGCGGGTGATGGGGCTGCCTGACAACCGTCACTTCCAGTGCCCACGGGACGCAGCTCTGCGGGCAGTCCTCCCTGGGCTGGCGGCAAGGACGGGCCTCTCTGAGCAGGACCTGCCTCTCTTGGCAGAGATGGCCGTTTAACGGAGGCAGTGTGACTGGCTTCCTCTTGGACTAACACTTCACCGTCCTTGCTATTTGTTCCTTCCTTCCACAAATATCTACTGGCTCTTTACCACGTGTCAGGGTTTGGTCTAATGTCCTAAGCCTCGGGGATACAGGAGGACAGAAAAGCTCCTGCCTTCCTGGATCTTACATGCTTGCTTGCTTTCTTTCTTTTTTTTTTTTCAGTAGGCTCCATGTGCAGCATGGAACCCAACGCAGGGCCTGAACTCACAACCCTGAAATCAAGACCTGAGCAATGATGAAAATCAGAGGAAGAACAGAGAGTGACAGTGGGGGAGCTCCATCAGACGGGGTGGCTGGGACAGGCCTCCCTGACAAGGGGGCATCTGAGCAGAGACCTGGATATCTAAAGAAGCTGGCCAAGTGGAGGCTGGAGGAAGAGCATGCAGGCAGGGCAAGCAGTATGTGCAAAGGCCCTTTAGTAGGGCATGTGCTGAAGAGCAAGGAGGACAGAGTGAGTGATGGAGAATGGAGGAGGTGAGGTCTAAGGATGGGGGCCTGACCCCACAGAGACCAGAGCTTGGATGAGTGATATCAGAGTCACTCTGACTGCTGGTCAGAAAAGAGTCTGTTGGGGGGGGGGGCGCCTGGGTGGCTCAGTCATTAAGCATCTGCCTTTGGCCCAGGGCATGATCCCAGGGTTCTGGGATCGAGCCCCACATCGGGCTCCCTACTGGGAGCCCGCCTCTTCCTCTCCCACTCCCCCTGCCTGTGTTCCCTCTCGCTGGCTGTCTCTCTTTCTGTCAAATGAATAAATAAATAAAATCTTTAAAAAAAAAAAAAAAAGAAAAAGAAAAGAGTCTGTTGGTGGTTAACAGTGAAAACCAGGAGACCAGCAGGCCGCTAAGTCCCGCAGGGGAGAGGCAGTGGCGGCAGGCCCCGGTGCTAGCAGGGGAGGTAGTGAGAAATGGCAGCTCCCAGACGTGTCTCCAGGTACAACAGGGCCCACTAAGGGGCTGCACATGGGTGGGGTTAGAAGAGGAAGCGTGCCTGGTCTCCCCGGCTTGAGCAACCCAGCGAACGTGGTGTTAGTTATCGAGATGAGGAAGAGAGAGAACAGATTTGGGCTGGCAAGGAGAGATGGCATCGAGAGTCTGTTTCAGACCCAAGGCTGAGATTTCTGGTGAGTATCATACCAAGTGCATAGGTCCACCAGGCCGTTGGAGAGTTGAGTCTGGGTTGTCAGACGAGGGGATCGAATTTGGGAGTCATCAGCCCACAGATGGCCTTTTACAGAGATGGGGCTGGATGAGCTCATCCCACAAGGGCCCCTCCCCCACAGCAGCCCTGGAGCAGTGCCCTAGTCCCCCCACCCCCACTCAAGGCCAGCGAACCTTCTATGATTCCCCCAACGGGACATGCCCTCTGGTATCTCTAAACTGCCCTTTGCTTTATCTCCGCCTCTGTTTTGGCCTGTCTCCCAGGCTGCCCTGTTCCCCTTACACTGTCCTCTTTGTCTGAGCCTGACTGGGCACAGCAGACCCCTGGAGGGCAGGGGGGAGGGATTCCTTCCATCGGAGTCCCCAGCTCTGCAGACCTCAGCCCCAGGCAGTTATCAGGGCAGCCTGCATAGGGGTGGAGGCCAAGAGCCGTCAGACAGCACTGCTCCAGGGCTAAGGCTCCGGAGTCTGACCCTCGGAGTCCCATACACGGAGTCTGACCCTCGGAGTCCCATACATGTGGCAGACCCATGACTCTTCTTGGTGCAAATGTTGATAAACTACTCGGTCTCGCAGGTCATAGGGAAGCAGAAGCAGGGTCAAGGGCACCCAAAGCAAAGGTTTCCCTCTACGTGGCTTCCACGTCAGACTCCAGGGACATTGCCTGTGGCATGTGTACTTGTACTCTGGGCCGACTGAGGCACCCTTCACTGGTCTACGCCCACTCCACTTACGGTTCCCTTACCGTAGTTGAGCGAACAATGTCAGACTTGAGCATACAAAGCAGTAAAAGAACATTTCGGCCATTGCTCACTTATTTCTGCAGACTGGCCTCCGGCAACGTTCCCAAGAAAGAAAGGACTTTCTGCAGAGAAGCGTTTCATGCCCCTTAGACCACCAGACAAAATACCCAGTCCTTACCTGGGAGGCTGGTCACATTTGCAGAACTCTTAGAGAGACTACTTTCATCGTCCTCGTTAGTAGTCAGCGCCTAAAAGAGAGACTGCCCATCAGCCGGTTTCTGCAGATCCCACCAGCATTCGGGCCCCAGCAAAGGCACCCCTCCAAGACCACCCTTCCTCTGTCTCAGGGACCGCTCGGTTCTCACCTGTCACACTCAGCACCTGCACTAGTTGTAACTATACTTGTCCGCTCAGGGGGGACTTCTCCCCGCCAGCCTCTCCACCAACAGCTGGGGGCACAGACCTTCCCCAGAGGAGAGACTCGACAGACAGGCCCCATCCAGGGCACACGTGCCACCGTCTCCTGGGAAAACCGCAGACTAGGATCCTGGACCCACACTCACAAGCTCTGCGACCGTGGACAGACTTTGTAACCCCTGTGGGTGTCACTTGCCTCCCTCCCAGGCACAGCCATCCTGGCTCTGAACCTCGTTAACATCAGGATGGAACGAGACTTCAGGTGCAAGCCCAGAGCAGAGCACAGCTGGGCCGGCCCTCAGCCAACGTCCGTCCCCGCACCCTGGCCCGGCAGGAGCCATCTGGCCGCACAGCACAAGCCTCCCCCGGGAGCCACTTCTGCTAGTGTCTGGACAGCCCTGCGTCACATACGGGTAAGGAGTAAGGCGCCTCCCAGCTTAGCGGGTCCTTAGGGACTGAGGACCATGGGAGGACATGCAGCTGGGTGGGAAACTGGATTACCCGAAGATCTGTTAAGCAGCTTCGGGGGTAATCCTCTTTCCAGAAAGTTATGACACCAGGAGCCCACAGAGGAAGAGCTCGGATGAACCGAATCTGGGTCACAAGCAAGGCCGTCAGTGGTGTCCACGAGTTCGGAGGTGAGACAGCAGCCACGAGACACAGGGTCAGGTCAGCGCTGCTCCACACGCCACGACGGCCACAAAAGATCTGGGACGACGGAACTGCTCTAAGCCCGAATTACAGAGGCTTGGAGACGACAGTAACACCCACGGCCACATTTCCAGTCAGTGCCGGAGCTGGGATTTGAACCAGTGTGGTGCCGGCCCCCAACCCCCACCCCCAGGAGCCACTGCCCTGACCCCTTACGAGAACACGTGCTCACCTGCGTGGAGGGGGACGCCTCGCTCTCAGCTGGAGGGCTCCTGGATTCTGTGGGGGAAAGACTCATTAGTAACGATCCACGGACCCTGAAGTCCTGTCTGACGGGCCTCAGAGGCAGAGAGAGGTTCCCTGCCATGTTATCTGAGAGAGCTTCTCGTTAGAAATGACCAAGGAGTCAACCCCACGGGGTCAGTGGTCATAAAGGAGGACATGCCCATATGCTGCAATAGTCCTTCAAAATAAGTTAGAAAAGGGGCGCCTGGGGGGCACAGCCGGTTGAGTGACCCACTCTTGGTTTTGGCTCAGGTCATGATCTCAAGGTCGTGAGATCGAGCCCCCACAGAGGGCGCTACACTCAGTGTGGAGCCTGCTTAAGATTCCCTCTCTGCCTCTCCCTCTACCCCCTCCTGCTCACATTCTCTCTCTCTCTCTCTAATAAATAAATAAATTAGAAAATGTTGAGGATATAATGTTGTATGAAAAATGCAAGACAAGGAAAGGTTCATGTGGTCTGATCCAAAGTCCCTAAAGAAACGTATTTATATCATCATTTATTGAGTATTGAATTATACGCCATAACATATATTCACACACAGGAGGAAAAAAACAGCAGAACACATCACCAGATATAAGCATTATTAACATTTCAATGTTCTCCTACTCACCTTTTTGCAACAAAAAATATTTAAACAAGTTCTCATCTGCCTGGGTGGGTCTGGCAGGCTTGGCCCAGGAGGGGACGTGGTTTGGGCCCACACGGAGCCCCCCTTCCTGGGAGCAGTATTTCTGCAGAAGCCGCCACCCCGCCCCCAGCAGCAGGAGGCCAAGCATCAAAGCCAGAGTGCGAATGCGACGCCAGGCTCTGTGGCAAATGTGGGCCCGAGGGACTCGGAGCTGAGCTGTGACACGCAACGGTGGAATGCTCTGGACTTGAAAGTATTTTCTTTTCTGTCCATCGTTTTTCCATCAGGAAGTTAAAAATACCACAGGAATGGCCTACAGGACGATGTGGAGCCTCCCTGAAGGAGGAGGAGAGTAGGGGACAGAGAAGGTGCTGCTGGTGCTGCTGGGGAGAGCACAGGCCCCGCCGTCCCCGGGGGGAGGACACCATAGCACGTTCACCCCCCGGGCAGAGGACAGAGTCCCAGAGAGGGAAAGCAACTTGTCCAAGACCACACAGCAAGTCAGCCCCAAACCAGCCTAGGGTAACTGGGAAGGACCCAGTCTGACTCCTTGGTGTTCCTCACCAGCCGAGAACAGGCAGACCCACAGCAGGGGTGACTGAAGGGTGAGTAGAGGCCACAGGGCATGGACGAAAGCGAAAACCAGGAGTCGGGGGCAGCCCTACCCAGGGAATACAGCTGACCCCAGACAGCCATTCGATCCAGGGCCTCCCACACTCAGCCACATTCAGTGCCTTTGGGGCCCCACCCTTGACCTACGGCCTCAGAATCTTGAGGATGGGACCCAGACACCAGGGGGGTTTAAAGGCTCCCCAAATCCAGAGAGATGTTTCAGTCAGAAGGGGAGACCCATCCAGTTTTTACCCTCAGCTCCGATCCCCGACATGGCATGTGGTCCAGAGAAGGACGTTTAACTGCTGATGACTTAGATTTCCGGGTATAAAGTAGAAATTTTATCTCAACCCAGAATGAACACAATTTTCTAATGCATAATACAATTAAGTCTTACATAACAAGACTTTTTAAAAACTGTCTAGATGACCATGGGGACCCTGATTCTGACCATCTTGTCCCCAGGGATGGAAGGTAAAGCATTGTTATGAATCATCATCATTTCATTTCACAGATGAAGAAACCAGGGCTCGAGGGACGTTAGGTGACTGCTTCTAGGAAAGCATCACTGAACCGCCGGCACCAGCCTTTGCGGGCGCTCTACACGCCGGACCAGGGGCTCCGTTCCACTTCAAGCTCCCCTGGTGCCCGAGAGGCGGGCACTGCGATCTCCGTTTTACAGACACCGAGGCCCAGAAAGGGAGCGTGTACTTCTGTTTAGGCAAAAGTATTTCATTTTCCTTCCTAAAGCCTCCCTTCAGTGGGCACGTTGAGCGAAGGAGGGGAAGGAACAACAGCCACGGTCCCTGTGTGCCTGCAAGTGACTGGTGGCAACAAAACCACACCTACTGTAACAATCTCTAGCATTTATTGAGCGCCTACTGTGTGCCAATCTCCCCACCTCAGCTGGATCAATCTGTTTGGTCTCCACAACAATACTCTGAGACAGTACCGTGATTTTCCCCATTTTGCAGATGGGGAAACTGAGGCACAGGGCAGCTAAAGAACTTGCCCAAAGTTTTGTAAGAAGTAAGTGACGTCTTTCTGGTTGTAAGAATGAACATTTTTTCTTAAAGATTTACTTATTTATTGGAGAGAGAAAGAGGGAGAGCACAAGCAGGGGGAGGGACCCAGGGAGAAACAAAATCCCCAGCAGGCTCCCAGCTGAGCACGGAGCCCTCTCATCTCCTGACCCTGAGATCACCACCTGAGCCGAGATCAAGAGTCAAGAGTCCGACGCTTATCTGACTGATCCACCAGGTGCCCCTGGGCTTTGTTTTCCCTTTATTTTTAAAACCATCTCTAGATTGAGCATTCCTCAAATTCAGAGACTGTATCTTACCCGTCTTTGTGAACCTAGAACTGCACACATCTTTCTGAAAAACTGTGTAGTCAGTGAAATTTCAATTATGGAAAAGCACTTAGGAAAGACTGTTAGAAACATTAACTAGTTGCTGCGGTGTGTTTTCCTTGTACGAATATTTCCAAGATGAGAGGAGGTACTTTCATATTCATAACAAAATGAATGAATGACGAGATTAATAGACCACATGTGAGGGGGGTTTTTCTCCACGTGAGTTTTTAAAACAAGAAACTCATTTCCATTAACTTGAGGATTGGTCTGAGTTCACCTGCTTGGGGTTTAGGATAGAGAAATCCAACATAAAAGATGGCAGAGGCCTTCATGACAGATAAACGGTCTTGGTCAAGACACTGACCCTCTCCTGGACACTGTTTCTTCATTTCTGAGCAGGGCGGCTGGCTTCCTCCCAGACACACGGATGCCGAAAGGAACACCAGCCCGTCACACGATATTGGCTTCAACACTGACCTGACTCTGCATCAGGAACAAAGAACGTGACAGGGCCCTGGGGATGTGACGTCCAGCACGATGGCCATAACTGACAGGATAGTGTATCTGAAAGCTGCCAGGAGAGTGGGCCTTAAAAGTCGTCATCACAACAGAAACTCCTAACTATGTGTGCTAGCGGATGCTGACGGATGCTAACGGATGCTAGCAGATGCCAGGCGGACCTAATGTGGTCAATATTCAGCAACATAAATATCAAATCATTAAGGTGTATACCTGAAACTAGTACGTAACATGTCGATTACATCTCAATATAGATAAAAAACGGGGGGTGGGGGGCAGAGGACAGAAAACATTTTTTTCGGTTTGTAAATTGTATATTATGACCAATTAAGGGCAGGGCTGGGGGCAGGAGTACAGAGAGGAAGACAGGAGTGAGCCAACAATAAAAAGCGGGAAAAAAGGGGCGCTGGGGTGGCACAGCGGTTAAGCGTCTGCCTTCGGCTCAGGGCGTGATCCCGGTGTTATGGGATCGAGCCCCACATCAGGCTCCTCCGCTATGAGCCTCCTTCTTCCTCTCCCACTCCCCCTGCTTTTGTTCCCTCTCTCCCTGGCTGTCTCTATCTCTGTTGAATAAATAAATAAAAAATCTTTAAAAAAAAAAAAAGCGGGAAAAAAAAGAAAAGGAGGCCAAGGGTGGTGGCAGAGAGGTGAGGTGACTCGGCAAGAGGGCCAAACCCCAGCAATGGAGCAGGAAGAGGGGGCTTCCGGCACAGCCTCCCACTCTGGGCTCGCTCAGCACTTCACACCTGCAAACCACCCACCAAAAACTCAATCACTGCTTCTCCCTTCATGCAGAACACCAAAACCTCAGGGAGGAGCCGACAGCCTCCTGCGGAGTCAGACGTCCCGGTGGTCTGCAGAGAAGTCCGCCGCTGGCGGCCCACGGGGAAAGCCACCCAGAGGCCGCAGGACACCCGCTGCCCAAGCAGCACCCCCCCTTCTTCATGAAATCAGGCTCATGGTAAACGGCAATAGCTAGTTTTTACTTAACTGTTTATGTCCTTACTTAGCAAAATTAGAAGTTGGCAACCTTGCACACTCCCCAAAGACGGCGGAATCCCAGGGTCCAGGACCTGGCAAGCTGGAAAGAGAGGCGCGCTGGCAACTTTGGCGGGGCCGGCTGCGTGTGTGTGCGTGCGTGTACGTGTGCGGCCCGGCCGGGTGTGCGTGCATACGTGCGGCCAGGCCCGGTGCAGGCCCGGGGGAGGGCAGCAAACGAGGGGCCAGGCGTGGGGAGAGGAGTGGTGCTGAGTGCAGCGGGCAGTCTCTCCAGAAACATGCCCAGGGGCTCTTTTTTCCTTTTTTATTTTTTTTAAGGTTTTATTTATTTGTCAGAGAGTGACAGAGCACAAGCAGGGGGAGCAGCAGAGGGGGAGGGAGAAACAGACTCCCCACTGAGCAGGGAGCCCAACGTGGGGCTCGATCCCAGGACCCCGGGATCATGACCTGAGCTGAAGGCAGATGCTTCACCGTCTGAGCCACCCAGGCGCCCCCTCCAGGGGCTCTTGAAGGGTCACACTTTCCCTCGTGGGACAGAAGCCAGGGGCTGGACGGTCTGAGCTCAGGGCCCCCCAAGGACACTCGGTGCTACTTGGCTCCTGAGCGCAGGTGAGCCGCACGTGAGCCGCAGGCGAGGGGTCGAAGAGTCTGTGAGCAGCGAGACCTAACCGTTGACTCTCGTGGGCTTCCCAGGACCCCGCCCCGCACTCTTTGCAGAGGGGCTCTGGGGGCCCCAGGCTCGCTCAAAGTCACCTTGTCAGAGCTGTGGGAGGAGAGGTCTGGAGAAGCCCTCCCACTGGTGAGCGGGGCTGACGGGCCACCTCCCACGCTGCGACCCCTCCTTCCAGCCGGAGGTCAGGGGCACAGTCTCCACGTGTCACTGCTGCAGACACTGTCTGGGAGACAGCCTTCCTGGCTGGAGCGGGCGCCCGCCCTTGCCCCTCCACGCTCCAGCCTCGACCCCGCCCTCCAGCAGGCTTTCTAAGGTCTGCCTGCACCTGCACCTGCCCCTGCCCTGCCCGGTCCTGCGGCTCTCACGCCTGTGCTCCAGCCTCACCCAAAGCCCCCTTTCCACCTGCCACACAGACAGCCTATAACCCCATCTCTACGGGACACTCCTACACACACTCCACCACATGACTCCGAAACCTCCTCTGATGGGGCGCCTGGGTGGCACAGCGGTTAAGCATCTGCCTTCGGCTCAGGACGTGATCCTGGCGTTGTGGGATCGAGCCCCACATCAGGCTCTTCTGCGATGAGCCTGCTTCTTCCTCTCNTCCAGCCTCACCCAAAGCCCCCTTTCCACCTGCCACACAGACAGCCTATAACCCCATCTCTACGGGACACTCCTACACACACTCCACCACATGACTCCGAAACCTCCTCCATGAAGCTCTCCCTACTCTCTCTGGCCCCCCGGAGCTGTGTGCCCCCAGCCTGCCAACCGAACAGTCAGGGAACCGCCCCCCGCACATTCCACAACCACTGGGAAAGTTCCTCCACACGGCCCGTTCCACTTCCCTCCAGAGTCTGATATAGCGGCTCGGGGTCGGTGTCCAGGGCAGGGATCCTGGGACACCCACAGCCTCCCTCCTGTCACCCCAGGAACCAACCGACACTGCATCACAACGGCCAACGCCCCCAAGTGCATAGGCATCACTCTTCCCGAAGGATGTTTTCTCTTCGCGCTCATAAAACTGTTGCAAGGGGTCTCTGTCCTGCCCATCCTGGCGGCTGCCCCTGGGGTGGGGGACAAAAAGTCACTGGCATCCATCATCTCTAGGCTCCAACGTTTCAGGAAAAAGGGACCGCGTGTGCCTGGCCACAAGCAGACTGTGAAGATGACCAGACAGGCAGAGAGAGACTGGCCGTCCTCAGCAGCACCCGCCAGGCCCGGGGTGACGGGGAACAGAGCACCACGCACGTCAGCCCACGCTGGGGCCCATCACGGCGGCGGCAACACACACGGAAGATACCGCAGAGACCGCAGAGTGCACGCACGAGCGTCACCCCCCCAGACAAGTCTGACGTCAGGAGAGGCACGCCAGAACAGACTGGTGGAAAGTGGGTCATGCAAGCATTTCTTCAATAAAACTGGCCAAAAACAAACAACTCCCCGGAGGAACAGCAGCCCACTTCACACATGGCAGGGCTGAGGCTCTGAGAGGTCATGAGCCTGACTCCCCGGGCCTTGCACTCCCCACGCCCTCCGTGTCCCCCTGAGGTCACCACCCCCACACTGAGGCCGGGAGGTAGGAGCAGCCCGTGTCTTCAGATCCTGGGGGCTGGGAAGCCCATTGGCACCTCAAACAGCCAAGGAACTGCACTGTCAGTAAGACTCACTAAACCTCGCTCTCCAGACGTGCTCCCCAATCTCCAACCTCACCCCCCTTCCATCAGCGGCCCAAGCTCCTCTGGCTCTGCCCTCGGAGGGGGGGCAGCCAGTTTCTCTCTTGGGCATATTTACCACGGGCTTGGAGGACCCCCCAAACCACACATGCACAGGATGCGGGTCTCGACTGCTCCGGCTGCTTATAAGAGAAAAAGCTAGGCCTCCTGTCCGAGCCTCCGCGGTCACTCCAGCAGGGCAGGGAAGCACGGCAGCCCCAAGCTGGGAAGTCAGAGACAGGACCCAGCGCTGGCCAGGTGGCCCCTGAGACACTGTCTTCCACTGTGGGGACGATGTCAATAACTGAAAGAGGGGCATCCACAATTGAGACCAGGTTCAGAGGAAGGTAGCCAGACAGGTGAGGAAGCCGTAGGCCATCCCATCCAGCAGCCTGGGAAGAGAAAGCCGAGCAGACCAGCACACTTGTCTCGGGTGACCCCAGAGGACAGGGTGGGGTTCACGTGACAGAACTTTCTTCCTGAACAGACATTTCTCCAAGGAAGACAAACAAATGGTCAGAAGCACATAAAAGACGCTCACCATCACTATTCACCCTGGAAATGCAGACCAGCATCCGGGTACCACTGCACACCCAGCAGGGTGCTATTATCGACACACACACACCCGAAAATCACAAGCGTGGAGGATGTGACTAGAACCCTGTGCGCCGCCAATAAGAATGCAAAATGGTGCGGCCACAGTGGAAACCAGTGTGGTGGTTCCTCAAAAAAGTAAAAATAGAACTACTGAATGATGAAGCAGTTTCACTCCTGGGTGTTTACTCCAAAGGCCTGAAAGCAGGGCCCGAACAGATACTGCGACAGCCGTGTTCACTGAGCGTCCGCCACTGCGGCCGAAAGGCGGAAGAAGCAAAGTGTCCGTCCACAGGTGAGCGGACAAGCAGCACGTGGTCCAGTCACGCCTCGAATATTCCTCAGCCTTAAAGAAGAAGGAAACTGACGCTTGCTACAACACGGGTGAACCTTGAGGACATCACGCTACGCGAACCAGCCCAGCCACCGAAAGACAAACACCGCTTGATCCCACTTAGGTGAGGAGCGAATCTCAGAGACAGAGAGCAGGGGGCGGTCCCCTCCGTGTTCAATGGGGACAGAGCTCCAGTCTGCAGGATGAAGAGTGTTCCGGGAGTGGGCGGTGGGACGGATGCACGACAGCACAAAAGCACTCGATCCCACTGAATAGATACTTAAAAATGTCTACAGTGGTAAAAATTAAGTTACGTATATTTTACCACAATTCAACATGTTTAAAGACAAAGAAAGAACCTTCTAACAAAACAGAATTGCTTAAAGCTGCTTGGGACCGTCTAAATGAAGTGGCTGGGATAAAAGGTCAACAAGTGTCAGCCTGTGTCCGGGACATTTCCTCTGCACAATGTTGTAAATAACTTCCCCCCTCGCCAAGCCTTCCAAGGCCACAGCAACGTTCAGCATTCAGACCAGGAGCGTGTTTTGGCTCAGAGTGTATACAAATCAAAGAAAACCATGGACAGGTCAACGCAATCCAGCCTAAAGGATGTTCCAATGTATTTAAATGGTCTCCCGAAGTAAGACAGAGTAGTTAGGACTTCCTTCCTGTCCAGGCCTCTGCAGGAAATGAGCTTTAGAGAAGAGGGTCCTCGTGCTCTTGATGGACAGCAATAGGGAGGACCGGGAGAGGTCTGGCCCTGACGTGCTCCCAGTTAGGAAGCTCCCTAAGCCCAACTCCTCTGCCTCCCCCAGGCCAGGAAAGACAAGGACCTCACATGGCGAAGCAGGAAGAGGAAAAGCCTTCTTACGTCAGCCTCCTCTCCCGGGGCAGAATGCCAGCCTCTACGTGCAAGTCCTCTCCCTGGGGCCAGGGAGAGAGTGGCAGGGCGGGGATGGGCCTGGCAATCGGTTCTATTTCTAACTTTCCTTGTTATCCACACGTACTCAATACAGGGGTACTTTATTCTCCTTTTTTAATTGCCTGGCACTTCAGAACATCTCACGTGGCCCCATCGTGTTGCTGGGCTGAAGAGATGTGACGCCGAAGCCAGCGGGAAGCCATGCTATCTTGCAAACACTGGAGCAACGGAATGGGCTCCTTTAGTGGGTAGTGAGTTCTCCATCTCTGGAAGCATTCAACCAGACACTGTAATCTGAGAAACTCCTGTACTGCGTCTTGGTCTAGGTCTGCTCAACCCTGAGCTTTCGTAGGAAGGAATCCAAAGATGTCTCAGATTGTTTTCTCAGGAAACACACAATGGCCAGGCTGGCTTGCTGCTCAGGAGGGAGCAGGAGGATGAGAAACGGGAGGCCAAGCGGCTTCCTCTGGAAGGCAGGACTGGAAACGGGAAGGGGTAGCACGAGACACTGGAATTATAAACCCTTCTTTGCTTCTTGCCCATGACAATGTGCTAACTTGATAAACATCGCAGCAGTCAAGGGCTCAGTTGGTGAAGCGTCTGCCTTCAGCTCAGGTCATGATCCCGGGGTCCTGGGACCACGTCCCGCATCAGGCTCCCTGCTCGGCGGGGTGTCTGCTTCTCCCTCTGCCCCTGCTCATGATCTCTCTCACACACACTCTCTTTCTAATAAATTTTTTAAATCTTTAAAAAAAAATTTCAGCAGGTAAAAAAAACATATCAATCATGCAGTTACTAAACAATACATTTTTGAAAGATACTAACGTGAGAATGCTCACAGCATTCTCCACACACACGTACTAAGAAAAAGGAAAGCAGCATACTGAAATGTTCTCGCTGGTTTTCTCGAGGTGGTAAAGATACTGATAAAATTATGTCTCATACATTTGTGGAATTTTTTTATGTTCAGTATCAAGCACAGTAATTTTAGTAATTCTCCAAAAGCAACTATTGTTTCCTTTAACATCTTTTAGATACTAGTAACTGTGGTACACCAAATACAGCCACGAATTCTTGGTGGCTCCTCCCACCAAGCTGTGGAGTGCCCCCCTGTGGAGTGCCGGCAGGAAGGGGACAACCGCAGGGAGAGCCCCAGGCCCCCCCGGCCACCAGCCCCGCAAGGCAGGAGTGAGCATGGGGCCACCTTGGACCGGCAGCCACGCAGCGGCCGCTGACTCCCGAGGGCTGCTTCCCAGAAGCCTGAGTGGGTAATCAGTTGCGGTTCTAGCCGCGGGGCGGGGGGGGGGGGGCGGGGTTTTTGGTGNCAAAGCTGAAACATCCCCGCCACACCCCGCCACAGTACCTGTCCAAGGGGTGCCCGTGGCTTCCTGGCTCCAGGCGCTCCAGGAGCCGTGGCCGAACTCCTCCCGCGCCCGAAGCTGCACCACGTGCCGCGTGCCTCTCCAGGCGTCGTAGATGACGCAGTGGTGCCGGAGCTCCTGGACCTGACGGCGGGGCACAGCGACAGCGGGGTGAGGCCCGGGGCTCCGGGCAGGCAGCTCTGCGGGGACGGGCGTGCCCTCGGCCACCCCTCTCAGGGACCCTCCGCAGGCTCACGCCGCCCGAGGCTCAGAGCCTCAGGGCAGGACGGGGCTCCCCGGGGCCACTGGACCCTGCCAGCCACGCCCTCAACCCGAGTGTGGCCCAACTGCCTCCCCCGGTCACACTCGTCCTCTGGAACGGGCCTGTGAGGAGGACGGGCCGGCGCTGTCACTCCTATCCGACAAGAAAGGCTCAGGAGGGTTCAGAGACGCCCCCAGGCTGCAGCAGCCAGAACCGTAACCCCAGCCTCTCTTCTGTCCAGAGTGAAAGAAGAACTTACCATCCACGTTGTGAACGTCTTTGACCGTTCGGCCCGGTATCGGAGCTCGAACTGCAGCCTGTAGAAATAGGAGTTCCAGGAGGGGGGGTCCTGCCAGGTCACACTGAGCCAGCGGGGGTTTCCGTCCACAGCAGTGACAGTGATGTTGGCAGGCGGGTCGGGCTGCACTGTGGGGCAGGACAGCAGGCTCCCATGCAGCAGCGAGTGTGCACGTCCCCCCGAAACAGGCAGGACCCCACCCCAAGCACCCAGACCGCACCCCTGTGCCATCTTGCCAAGGACCTCGCCTGCCAGTCAGGCCCCTGGCAAGGAAAGCCCGAAAGGCACCAGCTCAGCAAACTGCAGCACCAGCCCCTCCCGGCCCCCCGAGCCGTCTGAGAGGGGCCCTCAGAGGGGCCCGGGGCATGGGGTGGGGCACCGGAAGAGGGTACTCACGGATTCCGTAGCCCTCAAACGTCTGGGGACTGCTGGACCTGCTTCCGGCACTGTTGCTGACGCACAGGGACACGACGTACAAGGAGTTGTCGCCCTCCGGGACCGCCAGCTGGCAGGAGAACTTCCGGGGCCCCTGGGCATACGGGCACGGCTCCTGGGCGTCTCCCAGCGGGACGCTCCGACTGTGGACACAGGACGAGGCCAGGCTCACTACCAGCTCTGCCCGTCTTCGGGGAGAGACGCTCCACTCAGCGGCCCTGAGCAGGTCTCGTGATTTCAGTCAATTCTCCAACCTCACCAAGCCTCTGTTTCCTCGTTTGAAAATGGGAATTTGGGGAATACCCCCTCACAGGGGTCTGTTAGGGTTAACTGGAAACTGAGTAAGACATCGCGGTGAGCGAGCGCCTGGCAGGGCGGGGCAAAATGCTGAGCTAAACCGCACACTCGGTCCCTGAGGCTCCGGATGGGGGAGCCTCCCGGCCTCTGTCCCAAGGGAGCTGCAGCAAGGAGTCCAGAGAGGCCCCAGCCCCGGCCTCGAACAAGAACGACTTCCCTCGGGGGACGAACAGCGGCCCCGAAGCACGGGGCTTGTAGGCTGCCCAAGGAGGTGGGAGCCGCTCCGGCCAATGAGCCCGGAAAAGACTTCTGGGTGGTTACAGATACTCAGGTGAGTCAGACCCGGTCCCACCTGGCCTGGAAGCCCGAGACGTCGCCCACGGACGACATGTGTGGGCGCAGCCCGTGCCGGCAGCCACTCGCCCCGCCACGGGGCTACAGATCCCTGCTGATTCAGGCGCAGACCCGGGCCTGGAACAAGGTCCTTCCTCCTGGGACGCCTGCTCCTCCGTTCCCAGCGGGAGTTAGAGCCTCCTTCCCTCGGACAGCACCCAGGCCTCCATCCCACCTAACGCTGAGGAGGTGGGGTCCCAGGGAGGCCCAGGGGGCGGGTGTCTCTCCGGCAGCTCTGGTAAGGACCCCGCCCGGGGCACAGGCTAGGGAAGAACAGGTCACCGCAGGGCGAGGCCGTCACATGCGCGCACACCAAGACAGAGCAGAGTGCACACCTCTTCCCAGGGGCAGTGGAAACCCCCCACCCAAGCACAGGGTCCCCAGGCTCTGCCAGCCCCCCTCCCGCTTCCTCAGTCCAGGAGGGGAGAGGTGCCAGCAGCTGCTGGCGGGCCACCTGAGCCACCTTAGCCAGCGTTCTGTGGCCAGTCTGGGCAGCTGCTGGCCCCCGTGCAGACCGTCCTGTCTTGAACGAACACCTTCCGGGTCCCAGACAATCACTGCCACAGCCCAGTGCTGGGTTCTGGAGGGTTCTAACTCTCCGCACGGGCAGCTGTGCCGTGTGCGGACGCGACAGCGTGCACAGTTCTGCACGGAGACGATAACGTGAGGGCCTAACAACTCTCTGCATACAGACACCGGTAGGAACCAACCCCCCTTAAGTCACTGCTGAGATTTCTGACAGATGACCGAACTGCAGAACTGCAATGACAACCCCTGGCCTGAGGGGCCCTGCCCTCCGGAGGGATCTTCAGCACCTCCCCCCTCCTCACAGCCATCCCGAGCTCCTCCCAGGCCCAGCGGTGCCTTCCTGCCCCACACCCACCCTCTCCCCCCCACACCCACCCTCTCCCCCCAGCCACTCCTCTCAGAGGCCTTTCTAAGGGAAAGAGCCTGACAGAGGCTCACACAGGCCAGACTTCTGGGGAGCCGGCAGCCCTTCCCCTCACAGGGGCATCGGCACCTTCTTCAGGCAACACCCCAAACCTGGCATGTTGAATAAACTCAGACAGACTGGGATCTGATTCCTAGCAGAGCCACTTACAACAAGATGACCTTAAAGCAAGTTAATGGATCGCTCAACCTCGGCCTCTCCATCTGTTAAACAAGGGTGACAGCCGCCCCCCATGGCTGCTGTGGTCACAGACGCAGCACCGGCAGGCAGCTGGCAAGCTCCCATTCAGTCCCCCACTCCCTCCTCCCCATCCCAAAGTGATGCAGCCTGGGAACCCCTGGCCACCGGCCCACTTGCTGCTGTGAGAGCCGGCACCCCTCATGGCACCTCCGTGACGGTGGGGACGAAGCGGACACACAGCCCGGCCCAGATACTCACAACTTCCTCACCAGTAACGTGGCCCTGGTCGTCGGGGACGGTGGATGCCGAGGACTCCACTCACAGGCCACCTTGCTGAGGGGACTCTTCCGGAAGCAGGAGAGCTGGGGCTCCTCAGGGGGGGCTGAAAGGAGAGCACAGCCGGTGGGGGGGGGAGCATTATAGCCCTGCAGCAGCCCGCCCCCCACACACACACTCATGCAATCTTTGCAACAACGGCAATAATAAATAAACCATAAATTAACCATATTTACGACCAGGGACAATGGACACAGGGTCGAAGCTGTGGAGGAAGAGGAGCGCCCAAACCCAGGCCTCAGACTGTGAACCCCTGGCCTCGGCCCCAAACACTCAGGCCAGGGGGAGGGTGGGGTCCCCGTCAGCCAGAGGCCCCCACCCAAGGGGAGCCCCCTCCATCTCAGTGCTGGCAGATGTCAGTGACTCTCTCCCTGAATTTGCTGGGCCAGGGAAATACCAGGAGTTTAAAGGGACAGCTGGGACCCGTCGCCCAGCACTCTTTGAGCTCACGACTCACCATCCACCAGCAAACGCACGGTTCCAAGCAGGCGGCCGTCCTGGTAACATGAATAGTTTCCAGAGTCGCTGAGCTGCACCGACCTCAGAAGCAGCTGCCTTCCCACAGCGGCCCAGCTGCCCTGGCGTGAGCCCGCCGCATGATTCCCCAGCAGCCAGTGAACGGGGTCTCCTGGCTCCCCGCCCGGGCAGGTCAGGGTCACGCTGGCCCCAGGCAGGCTGGTCACTGCATCGCTCACCACCTCTGGGGAGGGAGAAGACACTCAGTGAGCCCACAGCAGCCAGGAAGGGACTCTGCTTCTGATCTGGGAAGCCACCAGGGGCTTCAGAACCACACCTCTCTCGAGCCATCCACTGGCCCAGGCCACGGCCCCCCAGGGGCCTCCGGAAGCCACCTCCGCCACCTGACTCCTTTGATCAGAAAACCCTCGGGGCGCCTGGGGGGCTCAGTTGGTTAAGCATCTACCTTTGGCTCAGGTCCTGATCCCGGCGTCCTGGGATTGAGCCCCATGTTGGGCTCCCTGCTTAGCGGGGAATCTGCTTCTCCCTCTGCCTCTCCCCCACCCTGCGCTCACTCTCTCTCTTTTTCAAATAAATAAATAAATAAATAAATAAATAAATAAAATCTTTTAAAAATGTATAAATAAATAAAAATAAAAATAAATTAATTTAAAGAAAAAAGAAAAGCCTCGGGAGCTAGCCACTGAACACAGCGAATTCCGAGCGTGAGGCCTGGCGCCTCGCACAGGGCCTTCTGCCACCCGTGCCCCCAACGCTTGCAGGCCTCGTCCCCCCCCNCCCTCCCCCCAGCTGGGTCAGGCCCCACTGGGTGTGGTCCCCTTCGCCCTGTCACCCGTCACCTGCTGCCATGATTACCACGTCCGCATCCGTCTTCTGCCCAAGACTCTAATGCCACGAGAATCGACGCCCTGTCTTCTCCTCTGTTGTGTTTCAGGGCCTCGCCCACCGCCCAGCACGTGGCAGGGCCCACTGGGTGCCCGATGGGTTAGCGACTGAATGAATGACGCAGACACCAGCTGGGGCGCGCAAGATACAGGACTACACGGGAAGTCTCGGGATCCCTGGGGCTTCGTGGGAGGTGGCCCACTTGACAGGCAGTAAGACATGGAGGCATCAGGAGACCCGCCCAAGGTCGCCCGGACGCCAGCGGCACAGGTGGGGTGCGGCCACCTCTGTCCCGGGACCCACTCCTGTCTATGTAACGTAGGACTACACTCTTTTTACTCTAGGGAGCAAACTGGAGGGTACAAAAGAACAGATGTGCTCCCTACCCCTGAAAACTATCATGTATGTCTACCCAAGGAGGAGAATACTGAAAATTAAAGGAACGGGTAAACTTCTTTTAGTACAGGTTAAATAGAGTCACAGGATTTGAGATAAAATTAGTCTAACCAATTAATTAAATGAGTCCACCCAGCTAAGGGCATGGAAGCCAGGAAACAGGCAGTTTTCATGCTAAGCACACTTGGCCCTTCAAACCATTTGCTAGCGAGCTGCAGCAATAGATCTAGCTAAAGATTTCGGGAAAGCCCGGCCGGAACCAGACCTCACCTTCTCCTGAGCTCCCAGGCCTGGAGGGCCAGCATCAACATGTCAGACCTGCAAGCCTTCTCGCTCAGGAGGGGGGGTTATGTCTCACTGGGCAGGTTGTCCTTCCTCCCACCACATCCAAGGCAGCAGAGGGACGAAGGGTCAGTGAGCCCCCCAGGAGGATGGCACCCCCACAGCGACCGCTGCATGCGCTGCACGGCCTTCCACTTGCAGCCTGACACCACCCCCCGCCAGCTGAGGCTGGCAGCTCAGGGACGGGAGCCAGGGCAGGGTAGCCCCCGGTCCTCTCGGAGTTTCTTCACCAGAACCTTGGACTCTAGATGAGAAAAGTAGTTGAATCTCACAGTGCCGGGGGGCAATTTGGGCAGGTTCCGTGGACCCCTTTGCCTTGATTTCCCCTCCCTCTGTCCTATTCCACAAATATTTGAGAAGGCTCCCTGTGCCAGGCACCAGTGAGGAAGACACGGTTAGGCAGCAGAGAGACCCTGCCCTTGAGGACAGGAGATGCATTCACCACTGCAGAACGGGGGAACGGGGAAACGGGAACCGTGCTTCCCCAGCGGCAGCAAAATCCCAGGCCCTCAAAGCCCAGGTCCACTGAGGGTGCGTCCCTGCCCAGATGGCTTGAAACGGCTTTGAAAACCCTGAACACAGCTTTCATATGGAATCCTCAATAATATACCTCCAGCATTTCGTATGTTGTTTTTAGAGGTACTACAAAACACTGAACACACGCGGAGTAACGTCATACACACAAAAGTTAGGAAGCATGAGACATCCCCAGCCCCTCGCACAGCCGCTGTCTCCCTGCCTTGGCCGTGTTACATTCTGGGTGCAACCCTCCTTTACTTTTAAAAATAGGTTCACACTGCACACAGACCCCTAATTTTTTCTTGGCCTTGATTTGAGCTGAGGGCTTTATATAAAAGGTCTATATGTAGTCTGCTGGAACGTGCCGGAACGTGCTCTCATCATTCACTACGGTTCTAGGACTCACGCACGAGCAGCCGTAGCTCACCCCCCTTCATGCCTGGGGTACCGCAGAACTGGGGTTCTGCTCAGGGAGCACTGGACGGCTTCCAGCATTCTGCTGCACCGGAGGGTGGCTTTCCACTTTCTCACGTGTGCTCCTGGTCACTTGCCCGGGACTCTCCTGGAGCAGGACTGCCGGTCCTAGTGTGTGTGTGTCACATGCGTCCTGTTCCTTCATGAGTGAACATGACTGAACAGTCAAGTGTGTGTAAGCCGATGGGCACCTGATGGGCGGGTCCGGGCCACAGAATGATTTCCATCTGTGCCCAATGAGGTTATGTTTAGAAGACCCGTCCAATGCTCCCTTTTTTTTTTTAAGATTTTATTTTTAACTAACCTCTACACCAAAGGTGGGACTTGAACTCACAGCCCTCAAATCAAGTCACGTGCCCTAGCAGCGGAGCTGCCAGGTGCCCCTATCTTTTGTTCTTTTTTTTAAAGGTTTTATTTTTACTACCCTACACTTCCGATCACCGTATCCGTATTTTTACTTCTCCATTTCCACTAGATAAAGCAGCTCTCAGGATAAAAGCCAACACAGGCGTCAAGCTCATGCACAAAGTGCCTCCACCGCAGACACAAGGATGGAGATTCCGCGGACGAGGACTGCCGGTCGGTGTTGAGCTTCACCACGAGTGGGGATCGGAATCCACCCGCCACCAATACCCAACAGACACAGGCGGGTGGCACGAAGGCCCACGTGCGGCTCATCCTTTCACTGACACTTCACAGGGCACCGTCCCCATCTCCAGCCATGACTATGAGATGCAGAGCTCCCACTAGCACTCATCGAAGAACTCAGTAGGTGCTTAATACATGTTTAATGTAGGGTGTCCGAGAGGGACCCACAGGCACAGAGTCTCCACACCGGAAACGGCCCAGAGTACTGGTCACAGATGACACACTAGGCAGCAGTGCCAAGGAGGAGCCCGTCCCAAGCAGGAGATGCTGCGGGAGGAAAATGGGAGCCAGGAGCCGGAGGGAGCTCTCTTCTCTTCTGCACTTGCCCCCTGCGGGAGATGGGCTTTGGCTTCTCGGCCCACTTCCCTCCCTCCCCCCCCTCCGACGGAAGCTCCCCGCTGTGTGCCGCTGTGTGCAGCGACCAGCCTGAACAGCAGGGCTGTACTTCCCTGCTCCTTTAGCAATGCCCAAAGCACGGGGGCAGCTCAGAGAAATAGCAAATAAAAGGGCTTTTTTTCTCGTCCACAAAAGCAGAGCTGTGGGAGCAATGTGATGGCCGCTCCCTCTGCCAAGGAGCTTGAGTAATGGTTTTCTGAGTCTTTAAAACTGAGTCACTATTTTTTTTTAATGGGGAATGATTAATTATAAACTACCCATTGGCAACTATTGCCTGTCCCAGCCCTTCTTCAAAATGTGTTTCTTCTAGGGGCGCCTGGCCGGCTCAGTCCACAAAGCATGCGACTCTTGACCTCAAGGTCATGGGTTCAAGCCCCAAGCTGAGGACAGAGGGGTACTCAAAAAAAAAAAAAAAAAAAAGCGTGCAACTACGTTTCTTCTAGAAGCTGTGAACAACGCTGTGTTAACTATGCTTCTAAAACCACTCTGTGCAGGCTGGTCAAATGCTCAGAGAGCAAAGACCACAACAAATCATCGTGCTCGAGCCAGAGCAGCCAAGGCTGTCCCCCCACCCCGCCACCCGCTCACCACTGCTCCTGACCATTCTCCAAGCCAGTGCCCACGACACCTGCACGGCTATGCGGGAGCTGGGGACATCTCTCTGAAGGGAGGAAGTAATGTCCCCGCGTCCCCCTGGCACCTCTACCCCTCTCTCAGAGGGCGGGACTGGAAGTGATTTCTTGCTCTTCCGTCCCCTTCCTTCAGTTTTTAGATTTTCTATAGCTGTACTAGTCTCAGGACGAATACAATCGTACTTAAAACAAAGAAGTCCCACAGCCTGGGTCCGTCCAAGTTATCCAGTCTCAGGAGGAAGGAGGAAGTGGGGCACGAAGGAAGCCAGGGGGCAGGGGAGGGCGAGCGTGGGCTCCTCCAGACAAGCCCTGCAGGTCAGAGAGGGTTCACCTGCCCCTGGGCTCGGTGCTCTGTCACTTGTCACTCTGGCTCTGCTCTACAGCCCTGGCCCTCAGCTCTGCCGCCTGATCCCCTGGCCCACACCAGGTCATGGCTCCCCTCAGCTGCCTCTGCTCGGCTCCCGCTCCAGAGCAGCCAGGACCCTCCCAAGCAGGGCTCCCGGACAGGGAAGGGTCAAAGGGAAGAGACACCACGGGGGAGCAAAGGGGCGGCCCCTTCCTGCCCCAGCCATTCCCCACCCCCACCCCCACCCCCCACGGCCCTCACTCCCACCCTGGGCAGTGGGGACAGCAGGGAGGAGCTCTAGCACTGAACAGAGCAGGAAACCCGAGGAAACCCGGCACCTGCCCCTCAGGGACTGCTCCGAGGTCTGGGGGCCAGAGGGAAGCCTGTGTCTGTCCCTCCTAAGGACACCAGGGTTTCTGAGCGCCATCACGGACAAGGCCAGAAGTCCTCACTGGGGGAGAACAGACAGTCAACACCACCATGGACCAAGACTCCTCTTCCTCCTTGCCCATACTGTAATCTCAGGCCCCACGAAACCCTGCGGGGACCTTAAAACTGCCTATAATATAGGCCATCCTGAACTAACTGCCCCGATGTACTGAGGGACCCGAGGAAGGGAGACCTGAGTCAGGGGTCTGACCAGTGGAGCCGCAGGGAGGGGCGTTCCCTCTGGACGAACTGGAAAAGGCACCAAGAAGTGAACACCCACATGGTGCGGCAGGTGGGGTCCCCAGGGGGTGAGACCCACCTCTGCCGAGGAAGGGCACAGGCTCAACGCCTCCAGCGCCCCCCCACAGGACCCAATACTGCTCCTTCCTTCTGCTTATCCTCCAGGCACCTGGAGAATGAACCCGCTGGCCCCCAGGCTCCAGCATAACGCATCACAGAGACAGGAGACAGGAGGGAGCAGTCAAGGACTGGGAGCCTTCTCCGTTCTTCCCAAGACCAGTGGCAGGGGGAGGTCAGCAGCGCCCCACACCCCAGCTTCCTGTGAAGACAAGGGTCCTGCAGAGGATGAAAGCATGTCACCTGGGACCAAAATCAGAAGTGTCCACTCCTGAAAACAGACATCCCAACATCTCCCTAAATGCCAAAGCCCTTGGTGTCTCATCTGCCAGCCTGATGCTTACCATGAACTACACATCGAGGAGTGGGGACAGCCTGACGTGGGAGGGACAGGGGGCCTGAGTCCATCCCTGGTCTCGCCACAATTCACGGGCAGCCTTGGGCTCCTCACAGAGCCACTGGCTGAGCCCCCGTCTATCCCTCTGGGAAGCGAGGGTTCAGACCCTAGCATCTCACCATGTGAAGTTGTCAGCTCTCAGAGGTCAGGAAGCCTCTGTGCCGTTTACCTCAGACAATACCACCCTGAAAACATGTAATTAATCAACAGGTTTATTATTCTAAGAGCTGATGGCTTTGGTTCGGAGAGGGTCGAGAGCCAGATGCCAGTGCTCTCAGACAGACGCCGCTCCTCTCCCTGGAGAGCTCGAAGGAGGGGAATTCCCACCACCTCCCTGCCTCCCCTTCCTCGAGAGGATGGAACCCCTGGCAACCAATCCCACACCTGCAGGCCCCTCGGGCCCCAGCCACACCACTCTCTGGGGCACGGGCCCCCACCACTGCGGGGGACCGTGCAGCACAGCCAAGGGCACGGGGTCCCTCCCCGTTCTGGACCGCAGGTTGGGTGCCAGAAACCCCAACAGCTCTGCTGTTTTTCTACTTTTTTTCCTCTTCAAATAAACTTGCAAATGTTAATAATCAGAAAAACACACACAGAGAGACATATTTCTCAACTCTGTTACAGCGTGTGCTGCTCTTGCCAGCAAAACAAGCTCGGCTTCCCGGCCCCACTTATGTAAGCGGTGAGCCGGCTGCCCAGCACGCTGCCACTGAGGACGGCCTGGGGCGCACTTGCCAATCCCCTGGCCCTGGTTTCTGAGCTGGGACTCGGGTCTGGCTGGCTGCCCAGGAGGGACTCCAGCCTCGCAGGCTGCAGAGGCTCAGGATTTCAGAAGGGGTCACAGAGAATCTGGGTCCCTTCTCAGCAATAAGGGCCTTCAGTTAAAGGGAGTGGCTGCTGAGAAGAACCCAGAAGGACGTGGGTCCCTGTGTCCAAACGCAGAATTCGCCCCGTGCTCTCCACCAACCAACTGAAACAGACTTCCTGATTTCCAGGTAATAATCACAACGCTCATTAGCCACTGGCGAGTCACCGGGCTTGCTACTCACCACCACCTTGCCAGGAAGGGAAGCCTGTCCCGTAGCAGAGGTGGTGAGGTGGGGGGCGTGCGCCAGCTCCAGGTCCCTCCGGCCAAGTGTCTCTCTGCCCTGGGGCAGGGGGAGCCCCCCAAGCTCCCCTTCTCTGGGCTGCTCACCACCTGTCGCTTCCTGCTCTTCTCCTGCCTTTCCACCCATTACAGTCGCTCAGGGAGGGGAGTGCTAGGTGCGAGGGAAGCCAGGGGAACAGGCCTCCTCAGGCGCACCAGCTGCCTGGAGTGGGCCCCTTGTACCGACCCTCCCCAGGGCAGCAGTCTGCGACAACTCCCCCACTCCCGCTCTCACCAGGTCACCCGTTCCCGGGCCTAAACCCCAAAGTCCCCACATCCCAGGGAGAGACCAGGCCACAGGCTCTAAGCTGAGCCCCGCGCCCGCCCCCCCAGCCCCGACCCCTGCGGCAGTCCCGCCCCTCCTCTCCCGGGGTTGCCGCTGTAGCTGTTCGTTGCCTTGTATTTGGCAGAGCCGGTGTTTACCTTGGCTCCGCACCCTGGACTACAGCCTCCCTGGGCCCCACACAAAGGAGGTGCTGGAGGCTGGCTCACAGACCCGCATGGTGACCAGCTCCAGAGAAAAATATGTAATTCTGGCCTGGTGGCCTCGGAGGTAATCTGGGGCCCAGCCCAGAAGGACTGGCCAGGTCACCTCTCCGAGATTATCACCTAATTAGAGGAAAAGATATGGAAGCAGGGCAAACAGTCCAACGGCCCCAGAGGCCTGCTAAGACTGACTCTGCCTCAGGCCAGGAAGGGTCTGGGCTGGGGTGCTGGGCCGAGAGCCCCCGGGGGGCTGCAGCAGGCCGGCTGGGGCCAGGTGCCCGCGGGTAGCGTGGCCGGGACTGGAGCCCCCCAGCCTGGTCGTGTCCACCCCTCGGCTGGCCCTCCTGGAGCACAGCCATTCCCATCTCGAACTCAGCCTCAGTGGCCAGCCAGGAGCCTGGCCCACTGGGTGGCGGGGGTCTTCTGCGTGCTCGGGGAAGGCGCTGCCGGGCGCCCCCATCCCAAACCATACCCACAGCCCACTCCTCTAGACCCGAGGAAGCTAACGGTTTGAGGAGCCGCGTGGGGGTGGGGCTGATCGTGTTCTGCTCCTCATCTGAGTGGTGGCCCCGTCGGCGTGCGCTTTGTGAAAACTCACCAAGCTGCACTTTCACGTTGAGCGCTCTCATCTGTGGGTGTGTGGCACCGATGAAGGCCCCGAAGTCGGTTCCCGCAGCCCCACGGCAGCCTGAGCTCAGGCCTAGCACACGCGCACACATGCCCCTCGCGGGTCCGGCCGGCTCACCCGGTATCCCTGAGAAGGATGGGTTCGGAACCGGCAGCAAGGAGCTGAGAAGCCCAGACCCAGGCGCCCCTGCCACGTTCTGCAATAGAAGACTCGGCACTGTGAACGCTCCCTGCAGCCATCTCCAAATTCCACCTGATCCTAATGAAAGTACCAACAGGAATGTTCTAGAACGAGACAGCTGCTTCAAAAGGAAAAGCCAGGGGGCGCCTGGGTGGCTCAGTCATTAAGCGTCTGCCTTCGGCTCAGGGTGTGATCCCAGCCTTCTGGGATCGAGCCCCACATCGGGCTCCTCCGCTAGGAGCCTGCTTCTTCCTCTCCCACTCCCCCTGCTTGTGTTCCCTCTCTCGCTGCCTGTCTCTATCTCTGTCGAATAAATAAATAAAATCTTTAAAAAAATAACAAAAAAAAAAAAAAAGGAAAAGTCAGCAAGGGCAGGACAATTCTGAGGAAGCAGAGGAAGGAAAAGGGGAAGGGGATGGGGACGAGCCCGCCCCGGCCTTAAGGCACCTTCTAAAGCTGCAACCAGGACAGCAGCACGACACGGGCACAAACTGACGCAAGGAAAATGAGACACGGCTCAGAAGTAACAATACCCGAAAATTGCTTTGTCTGCTCTAATGAACTGCCCGCTTTAAAATGGCCAAGACGATAAGTGTGATGAGTGTTTTACCACGATCTTTTAAAAGCAGCCCAGTCTGAGTACTGGCTACAGAGAGGCACTGTTCGAGCCCCCGCACATCCCAACCGGACCCCCGTCTGTCCTTCGGAGGAGGTTGGTCACTACTGACCGAGTGCGAGCTGACTCGAACCCAGGCCTCAGGATGTGTGCTCCTAACCACTCACGAGGCCGAGAAGCAGTATACACCCAAGCACTTAGCTTCCGGCAGATTTGAAAGACTTAAAATCAGCGGGGGATGGGCACCTGAGCAGCTCAGTGGGTTGAGGGACCAAGTCTTGATTTCAGCGCAGGTCATGCTCTCAGGGTCATGATATCGAGTCCCAGGTGGAGCTCAGCAGGGACTCTGCTTGAGATTCTCTCTCTGTCTCTGCCCCTCCCCCCCAGTAAGCAAATAAATATATAAAATAAAACCAGTGTGGGGGAAATCGATTATTCAATAAACTGTAAAGGGACATTAGGTTATAAATGGGGAAAAAAAGAACCATACTTCATGCCTCAGTCTATGATAAACTCAAAATGGATCAAATATTTAAATGTAAAAAACTCAAGCCACCAGAAAAAAAAAGAAAAGAATAATCTTTTAAAATAATACTGGCATAGGGAAGATCTTATAAGTATGATACAGCACCTGAACATTGTAGAGATTGATAAATATATATATTTTTTTTTATTTGACAGAGAGAGAGACAGCGAGAGAGGGAACACAAGCGGGGGGAGCGGGAGAGGGAGAAGCAGGCTTCTCGCTGAGCAGGGAGCGGGGCTCGATCCCAGGACTCTGGGATCATGACCTGAGCTGAAGGCAGACGCTTAACAGACTGAGCTGCCCAGACGACCTGCCAACTAGATTTTTAAAAATCTGCGTGGCAAACACCATGGCAAACACCATCTCTCCCTAAAACTCAAAAGACAAATGACAAACCAGAGAAAAATATTCATAATTCATATCATAGAGGCCTAAATTCCTTAATATATTAAGACTTCCTGTAGGCAATGAGAAAAAGGCCAACAACCCAAATTTTTTAAGTTAGCAACGAATATGAACATGCAGTTCATAGAAACAGGTTATGCAAGTGTCTCTTACACATGAAAAACCTATACAGTCTCACTCAGATAAGGTAAAAGCAATTAATTCCACACAGACACTGTTCTCTGTGTAGACGCTGGTTTAATAACACACTTTGGGCAAAGGCGTAGACACGCACACTCTCTCATTGCTGCTGGGGGTCTGAATTCGTGGAGCTTCTACTCTCTCTCAAAATTACAAACGTTCGAGGCCTCCAACCCACAGACTCCCCTCAGGGAGCTTACCCTGCCGGTGTTATGGGCGGGGGCTACTCCCTGCCACGCTGCCTGTCACCGCAAGATGAGAAACCCGCAGGTGCCCATCGGAAGCAGAGCGCGCAAAGGGCTCTGCGTATCCACGTAATGAGACACCAAGACATTAAAGAGAAAGCTACTGATGTGCGTTCTGTCCTAGTCCTCGTGGTCAAGAGGCCAAGCACAGGGCTCAGAGCCAAGTCTCCAACGCAGGGTGTCACTCGGAGTTGCACGACCTCAGGCCAGCTTCTCAGGCTCTTCAGATCCTACTTCCCAGCCATAAACTGGAAATACTAAGACTACACACTTCAAGATGCTGTTCTGAAGATCACCTTTGATAATTAAGGTTAAAACCACGGCCTTATTTTCCAGACGTACCTAATCTCTCAAGGAATATGAGCAATTGGAGAGAGAGGGAGACAGCGCCCAGGAGTGGGGGTGGGGATCCCAAACAGACGCCATGCTGAGCGTGGAGCCTGACGCGGGGCTCAATCCCACAACCCTGAGATCACAACCTGAGCCCAAACCAAGAGTCAGTCGCTTCACCAACAAAGCCACCCGGGGGGCTCAGCCATTCTTATGGCCATTGCATGAGTGCATCCCCACTTTGTGCAAGAAGGTCCTCAGGCTGCAGCCTCCCCTCCTCCCGTCCGAATGGGCTCTCAGGATCAGTAACAACCACCAAGCCCACTTTTGTGCTGGAAGTCTTGCCTGCCTAGGCTCGAGGTAACCTGCCCCAAGCTGGGGGCCTGGCACGTGGGCAGCAAGACACAGGCCTGGAGGGCCCAACCCCACGCAGAGCCAGCTGCCTCCCCTAGGGTAAGCGCCCTCACGGGGACGGGCACCTGCAAACAGCCCCTGATGGAAAGTGATGTGGATGCACATGGGGGAGGAGGAGGTGTGCACGCAGCCTTCAGCACTGTTCAGTACTTAGGTCTAGGCCGCAGACGCTGTCCCGCCACAGCAAGGCCAGGTGCCGGTGAGCCTCTGATGTGGATGCTGTGAAGAAAGAAGGTGACCTTGGCATCCCTGTACTTTGGGGGGGCACGGGGGGCGGGGGTGGACTCAGCAGCACATGTGACTGAGTGCAGAGAGCAGGCTTCAGAGCCTGGCCCGTCACTTCCTCGCTGTGTGATCTTGGGCAAGTTATGACCTCTCTGAGCCTCGGGCTCCTCTCGCCCACTCAAGGAGCTTCGGCCGCTCTCACCTCCACCCACCCGCTGCAGCGCTCCCACCCGCACGCAAGCAAGCTGGCAGTTCAGCCGTCCTTCTAGAAATCCCTTTTGTGACCCCACTTCTCCAGCGAAAGCACACTCCATTTCTTTACCCCCTTCACAGCCCACATCCTCCAAGGGCTGCCGACGCCCACCATTCCCACTTTCCCGGCTCGTCCTCTGGTGAATCCACTCCCGGCGGCCTCCGGCCTCCACCATTTCACGGAAACTCCTCCTGTGAAGGTCGCCAAGGGCACTGGTCAGGGCCCAGCCCTGTGCCTGCCCAGCCCCCCGCTGGCGGGACACCCTGCGACATCGTGGCCTGCTCCCTCCTCTTCGACAAGCTGTCCTCACCGGGTGTCAGACACCAAGTCTCCAGAAGCCTCTGACAGGGTCCCACCTCCTGGGTCTCCCCCCCCCCCCCCCCGCCAGCCTGAGAAGGCTCCGATGGGGCCTCTTCTCTCCTGCTCCCCAGCTGCACTCATGTGGTGTGAGGGCGGCCACCCTCAAGGCTTGAAATGACATCTGCAGTTAGACGACGCCCACATTCCCACCTCAGCCCCAGTCCTCCTTCCCCAACTCCAGCTTCCTGCGTCCAGCTCCTCAGCGTCTTCTGCTGGTTGTCTGACAGATGTCTCCATGTCAGGATGTCCAAAACCGACCTCCTGACCGTCCCCTCCAACAGAACCTGCCCACCCTACGGCCCATCCCAGGTGCGCAAGGGGTCTAACACCCTCGAACATTCGGCAGCTGCGCCCAGCCGAAGCTGGCACACTTCTCTGCACGCGGTTGGCACTCGCTACGCTGTTACTGTAAACGCCAAGCAGAGAGGGGAGACCAAAGGATGCTTTTCAGGAAAGGCAGCAGGAAGGCAGAGGGACAGTGAGAACAGGGGCTAGAGAGGCAGCCTGGATACAGGGCCTCAGGGCCACACACCTAAGGGGAGAGCCACGGGGCAGAGCTGGCAGAGGGAAGGTACGAGGGGGAGCCCTGCTGAGGACCCAGCACCAGGCTGGAAAAGGCTGAGTCTGCCAAGGACGGCAGACCTCGCTGGATCTCAAGCCCAGAGGACAGAGTAAAGCACACAGATTAATTACCCAGACGAAGCTACTAGGGCCTCCCCAGACAGGAGGTCTGAGAGTTAAAAGCCTTCTTTTGCCACTCCAGCCCTCAAGGGTTCTCTTTTAAAGACTCCTACCTTGATGGCAGCTAATGACACGACATTTAGCAGGTCTCTAAGGGCCACCGAGAGTCCCCACAGAGCCCTCTGCGCCAGAACCTCACAGGCCCTCAGTATCAGATGGTGTCATTCTGCTAAAAAGGAGGCTGGAATTTCCTGCCCAAAACGGGAGTATAAGGAATCCCTAAAGAGTTTCGTATTTCCTTCAGGCCTTCGTTCAAATGTCATCCTCTCCGTGAGAACTCCCCTGGCCCCCCTCAAAAAGTCCAGCTATACACGCCCCTACAGATGCACACAGTTCCAGGCTCCCTCCCCGGCCTCACATCCCCTCTGGGCACTAGTAACCACCCTGTCACCACATTAGGCATTTAACTCACATCTCCTAAACCGAAGTGCCAGGGAGCCAGGGATTTTTGTCTGTTTTGCTCATTTTTGCATCTACAGTTCTAAGAATAGCATCTGGAACACACGAGCAGTCAAAATACTCTACTCAAATGCACGAATTATTAGTAACGCGAACGTCAGCACACGCTCTGCAGGAGAGACTTTTCTGTATCCTCTCTCCTTTCACCTGTACAGCCACCGATTAGGTATAATTATTTGTATTTTCCAGATAAGGATGGCGAGTCTCCAAGAGGTAAACTCACTCACAAAAGCTCACATCCTTTCTACACGGCAAGACTGGGAAGAGATCTGTCCGGCTCCAAACACAACCCCCGCCCATGATGGTGAGCGGTCCCCTGCCATGGAGAAGATGAGATCTGGAGAGGGATAAAGGAAGCTGCAGCAGAAAAGCTCGGGAAGGAAGGGGCCACGCTCCGGGTCCAGCAGAACTTCCCGCAGCTACGGAGACGTTCCGTCCACGTGCAGGACGCTGCCACTACTCACAGGCTCCTGAGCGACTTGGTCATAATTAATTTAAACGTCAACAGCCACACCTGGCAAGTGGCTACTGGGCCAGAGGCTGGCAGGCCGGGTGGGACTGGGGAAGGGGGGAGGGGTGCATATTTGCAACGGTGAGCACCCAGCAACCCGAGGGGGTGTTGACCCAGTCTGCCAGGTCATGTGCCTGCCGCCTGGGGTCTGGTCCTCCCTCGGAAGAGCTTCCTCTGTACCGTCCCCATCTCCGGACTATTTGTCTTTGGGAAGTGGGTACCACAAGGCCTCAGGCAGCTGGGTTTTCTCAGTCCCTCTCGGGGATTTGCACTTGGCCATTTTCGAGCTCCTTTTAGGGTGGAGTCTGGGTGGCTGGTCCCACACAGGCCCCATAGGGCTTTACACAAACTCAGTGTTTGCTGAAATGAATAAACAAGGGCAGAGCCAAAGTGGGGAGAGATTTCTGGCAACTAGAAGCCTGAGGGAGGAGGGCCTTCCTTCAGCTCCTCAAGCACACCCGTGAGCCCGTCATCCTGGACCAGCGAATCACAAGCATGTGTGGAGAAGGACACTTCCCAGCCTCACTCCCAGATCTCTCTTCAGTCAGTCTGGGGTGGGGGCCAAATATTCGCCAACGCACACACACAAATTCTAGCACAACCAGACCCAGAACTGCGCTTCTGAGAAATGCTGACTTAGGGTGAGGCCAGGAACGCAGGTGGGCATTGGGGGCAGGAAGAAGTCACCACAGGGAAGTTCAGAAGCTGAGACGGGACTTCTAAGAGACTTAAAGCTGCACATGCCTGTCTGCGCCCCGTCGTGCTCCGCAGAAGGCGGAAGGAACCTGAGTCACCCCTGTCCAGGCCTTCCACGCCCAATACCTAAGTCCCGGCGGGTCAGGGCCCCCGACAGCAAGTACACCTGAGCAGTGCCCTCAGCTCCTGGGCACATGGGCAGCCACTCACTGCAAAGAGGCGCGCCTCCCGGCTACGCAAGCCCCCAGCCTGGAGAAGCCCCGGATTTCCCCTCACCCAGCTCCAGGCTCTGCTGCCCCCTCGCTTCTCCAAAGCCAGACATTCACAGTCATCTGCTACATGCTTCCTGGACAATGTCTTTATTTTTACTCCCCGGCTTGTGGGCTGAGTCTGTGTGGGTGTGGGAGGAGAGCTGGGTATTTTCTACTTCTCTGCATTTTCCTTCTGAACTGGGCTTTCAGTTCCTCCCCCAACTCTCAGTTCTGCCTTTCCTGGGCTGTCCGGCCTCAAGACCACCTCGCCCATCCCTCCAGACCACCAGGCAAATAGAGACCGACTGCAAAGGGCTGCCCGTTGCACTGCTCTTAGGAGCCAAGGTACGGAAACTACAGCAGGAACCCCCCTGGGGCAGGTGCCCTGGGGGGTGGCGTGAGGAGCAACAGAGGCAGGCCAGGCAGCCTTGCTCCCTCCCAGGGGGACACTAACGCCTCAACCCTGCCTTGCACGCCTCTGGCACCACAGTGGGACGAGCCCAGGCCTCACTTCCCTTCCTTTGGCCCCTTCTGGCCCAGCCCTCAGCCAGCAGGCACGACTCTCAGCTTGCCCACCAACATCCCCCAGCTCTGCCTGCCAGGCTAGTTCTGCATTTGGGAGTCTCAGGGATCCCTGGAGCCACGGAAAGGTGGGCCTCCACCAAGGACCAGACAACCTCCCATCTCCCCTCTCTGAACTGTCTGCTCTGGAACAAAGTGTATTTTAGATCCAGCAGAGGTTCAGGATACAGGTGTGAGTACCTGAGCCCCAGTCACCAGTGACTGCTCCCTGCAGGAGTGCCCAGTGTGTGCTCCGAAAGGGAACCCCTTTATTTCTGTCTGCCCAGCACAAGGGGCACCACCATCCAGAAAGCAGAGAGCTCACCAGCCTCGAACTCTAGAGTCCTGAGATCAGGCTGAGGATGCTTGCCCAGGACAGAAGCCATCTGTTCCCAGAACGGCAGGCTGCTCCTCAAAGAAGCCCTCGGACCCTAAAATAAACCTGAGAAGCAGTGGCGCGCTGGGCTAGAGGAGGACCTGGACACAGCCGGGCATGCTGCCAGAGTCCGTAGAAGGGCCTGGCTGCCGAGGGCTGATTACAGTCAACAGGAGCAAAAGTG
This sequence comes from Ailuropoda melanoleuca, assembly GCF_002007445.2. Taxonomy (NCBI): domain Eukaryota; kingdom Metazoa; phylum Chordata; class Mammalia; order Carnivora; family Ursidae; genus Ailuropoda; species Ailuropoda melanoleuca. Next base: position 128,756,299 of record NC_048225.1, read on the forward strand.
CCCACTGCCCTCTGCCTCGCCCCTCGTCTCCTCTGGAAGGAGAGCCCAGTGTGTGCCAGCCCCAAGACTCCGACTCCCGAGCCAACCTCCCCACTCCGTTAAACTCCCAGGGTGGGGGCACACGGCTTGCTAGCCCGTGTCTGCCCATGCGACCGCGGGCAGCGGGACCGGCCCCTTCGCCGCCGGGGCGCTGGGGGCAGAGCCGACGACGCGGCCCCCGAAGCTGACCGCGAGAGAGGCGCAGGTACAGAGGGCGCCCGGGCGCCAGATTCCCCCACCCCCAACCCGGGGGGCGCAGGGCAGGAGAACACGCCAGGTCCGGGTCAGCGGGCAGTCAGGCGGCGCTCACGGCCAAAGGCGCAGGACGCCACAGGGCGCACGAGCGGCGGGTGGGCGCGGAGCCGGCGCCCGCGGGGAGCTCCGCCGCCACGAAAAAGGGACGCCGCTCCCCATCCCCCTGCCGGCTCCCCCCGCTCCAGGTGCGCGCGAAGCTCTTACCCGGCGCGGGGCAGCCCCCTGGGGCCAGGGCGGCCCCCGGCGCGGCCAGCAGGGCTGTCAGCAGCGCGCAGCACAGGGCCAGCATGCTTCCTCCCCGGCGGAGGCCCCGAGCTCCCAGGGCGGCGGGGCGGGGCGGGCGCGGC
>NC_048225.1:128756990-128773237 GCF_002007445.2 Ailuropoda melanoleuca
CGCTGTTACGAAAGCGGAGCACGTGGCGCAACCGCCCCGAGCGCAGCAGACCGCTGGGGCCGCTTCCGGCCGCAGCGCCGCACCTGGGCCGCGGGCGCCGCACCTGAGGCGCGAGCGCGGGCGACCGCAGCCCGGCTCGGCCCACCGCGCGGACGAGCACGGGCGAGTGAGCACCACCAATCGGTTTTGATGGTTGGTGTCGAGGCCGGGATCGCGCTGTAAAAGGAGCCCCTGGAGAGCCCGGGAGGAGGCGCAGGGACTCGGCGTGGCGGTGAAGCCGGTCCGCGGCCTGGCTTGCCCCTTGGAACCACCTGGGGAGCCCTGAAAACCGCGGATGTCCGGGTCTCCCCCTCCGGGATTCTGGGATCAGGCTCGGGCATCGGAAGAACCACTATGGTAAAGGCCTCCTCTCTCCCACCTGCACCGCCCCCCCGCCCGTGCACGGCACTGGCTTGGAGGCTGGCGCATCAGACCCGGGTCCGCACCCAGACCTCCGCCTACTGTGTCTGTAACTGTAGTTCCAAATCTTTGGCTTTTCACTGTGCTCGCCTGCCATACACAGATAACAGACGCTATGTTGGTCAGGATGACTGTGGCGATCCCAGGAGACCACACCGACACCCCTGACACAAGTCTGGGCCACAGGTGCTCAGTGAGGTCGGAACCTTCGAGTCCTCCCTCCCGATTTGACAGATGGAAACTGGTCCTTGGCTTTCAGGAGCAACCACAAGGACCTCTTGAAAGGGCCCACCTGTGCTCCTGAGGGGGCCTGGAGCTGATGGGGGGCCTCAGAGCTCAATTTTTGAAGGAGAAAAAGTCTTGAAATAAGGTCTAGGCTGAGAAGTTTCTGGAAAAGCAACTACTAATTAGAACGTGCTTTTCCACTTTGGGCTTCCAGCTCATCCTCACCCAAATCCAGGTTCCTGGGACCACTGAATAGGCCTGGACTGACGGGAGCCCCGAGGTAGACTGAGTCAAAGGAAGGGACAGAGCTTCTGGAATGGAGCCCTCAGACCCTATGCCTCTGGGGCTCTCTTGGAAACACCCACCAGCCGTGTAGGCAGAACCAGGCACATACCCTGTCCCAGCTCATGGTGGAAGCTGGTTCGGGCGGGCTTCCTTCAGCCACACCCACAGACAGGGAAAGAGGGGCCTGTTGGAGAGTAGCTCCTTTGGCCATTGGCCTTCTCTTCTACCATTTTAAATGGGGTTGCAGCAGGGCTGGAAGGTGGTTCCCACCGTAGCTGTGCCCTTACCCTCAATCTGTAACAGATGCACGCCTGAAAGGAGCCAGAGGGACAGGCTGCCCACCTGCAACCAGAAAGCCACAGAAAGCCCTGTGCTCAAAGAGCAGAGTTTGAAAGAAGGACGTTGAGGCTCCAGAACAGGTGTCTCAGACCCCGCCCAGCTGACCGCACCAAACTGGGCCTCCCGCCTCTAATCCACCGGTGGAGAGCCTGTGTTCTGGAGTCAGACAGATGATGTTCCCATCCCAGCTCTGCCACTTGCTGGCTGTGTGACTTGGTCAAATTCCTGATTGTAAGAGGAGAGTAACACTATGCAAAGCACTGGTGTTACGGTTCCGGTGAAAAGATCTGGCCCACCTTTATTTCTCTCAGCCTCGTTTTCTGATTTCTGTATTTCAATATAATTATGTTTCTACAGTATTATTTATGGCTCGTCACCCCTACACTGTTATTCAAGCTATGTCCTCTGCCAGATATTCCGCTTCTTTGTCCTACATCCTGCTCACCTTTAAGACGCATTGGGATGTCTTCTGCAGGAAAGCTGTCGGCTCTCACTTCTCTGGAACGCGTTCATCCACAAAGTCAGGTTGGGGGCCCATCTCTTTGCTCCCCCAAAGCCCACACTGACTTTGATCACCACCCTGATTTGCCCAACACAACACAAAGCCCATCGGTGTATCTTCACTGCTGACAGGGCCTGGCCCAGTGGAGAGGGCCTTCGTCTCCAGGGAGATGTGCCCTCCAAGCTCTCTGACCTCTATCAAGCCCCACCAGAAGTCTACACTAAGTGGAGACTCAAAATTCTGGGTTTCTTTTTTTTTTTTTTTTTTTAAGATTTTCTTTATTTGAGGGGCGCCTGGGTGGCTCAGTTGTTAAGCGTCTGCCTTTGGCTCCGGGGCGTGATCCTGGCGTTATGGGATCGAGCCCGCATCAGGCTCCCCTGCTGGGAGCCTGCTTCTTCCTCTCCCACTCCTCCTCCTTGTGTTCCCTCTCTCTCTGGCTGTCTCTCTCTCTCTCTCTGTCAAATGAATAAATAAAATCTTTAAAAAAAAAGAAAAAAATAAAGATTTTCTTTATTTGAGAGACAGAACAGAAGCAGGGGTAGGGGCAGAGGGAGAGGGAGAAGCAGGCTCCCCGCTGAGCAGGGAGCCTGACGCTGGGCTTGATCTCAGGACCCCGAGATCTTGACCCGAGCTGAAGGCAGACGCTTCACCGACTGAGCCACCCAGGCGCCCCTCAAAATTCTTGAGACAATATTCCAGACTTTGATCTGAAAAAAACACTGATAAAAAAGGGAAGAAAGCCTACGCATGTGGGGTGCCTGGGGCGCCTGGGTGGCTCAGTCGTTAAGCATCTGCCTTGGCTTCTCATCCCTGGGGGAGGGAGAGCCTCAGGCCCCCGGGTGAGTGGCAGAGTGGGAATGCGGGTGTCACCAGGAGACTGGAAGGAGAACAGAGGGGGCTGAAAGAGCTGCGACGGGGCAGGGCCTGCCTGCAGGGCAGGAACACAAGGCCTGCAAGCCGGCACCTCCCTCAGATAATCCTGCGGACTGCATAGTGCTTTCTCCGAAAGGAGCCTTTGAATTTCTCACCCCTGAGGGCTGGGACACATTGCCCGGGTTTTCAGGCGAGTACTCAGAGGATGGGAGAAGGGAAGGGCATTGTTCAAGGCCGTCAGCGTCAGCGGGTAATCGGCCACTCTAAAGTGAAGTCTGGCTCCTGCCCCCGGGCTGTCCCTGCGGGAAGACACGGGCTCAGGACCAAGGACAAGCGGTCAGAGCAGGCACTCCGTGATACGTAGGCTGGGAGGGGGGAGTACAAAAGTGGGACCTGGCGGGTGGGACACCCCCTTCTTGGGTGCCCCCACCCAGTGTGTGTTCCTGCAGTCGCCCTTCCTGTCCCGTAGGGGGAGCCGGGGGCTGGACCACTTTTCTCAGACCCTGTGCCCCAGTGAGCTCACCCCCTACCCAGAGCCGAACCTTTACAGCCGTCCCTTAGAGACCGAACAGAGTAAACACAGAGCGTTGAATCCAGACGGTACTGTCGCCATCTGCTCCTCCTCCCTTGGCCTCCAGAGGGGGAATGGCCCCCCAAAGGTGACACAGGGAGTAAGTGACAGCCAGCGGGGACCCCTATACCCTACCGAAGGAGTCCCTTCTTCTAATTGCCCTACTCCCACCTCTCTGGCTCCGGCTGATGTATCCACTGGGAGAGTTGGAAACAATACCCTTTGTTCTCTGTCACCTTTAGGGGCAATGACCCTAAGTGCTGAGGACCCCTCCCCTGACCTCTGACCCTGACACATCCATCACCGCCTGAAGGTGCTCTTTATTCCCAGAACCTTCCTCTCCTCTTTCTCATCAGCCTGGAAGGACGTTCACAGTGCATAGCTCTCGGAGGTATAATATGGCAGAACTCCGTGTCCTAGGCCAGTGGCACCCCTGCAATCAAGCCCCGGCCCCGGCCCAGCACCTGCAGTCCTCCTGGGGAGGCCTGTCCACTTTCCCAGTTGGGGGGGCCGCATCCCCAGCGCAGCCTCCCCCAGTCGGGCTCGCCCGGTGCGCCCTCTGTGGCAGCGGTCATGTTCCGTGTTTGACACGTCACCAGTTGCGTTCACCCCCAGAAAAGGGATTTTTATCCCCATCATCAGAAATGGGTTATAAATCTCCCCTTCTTGTAATATTTATAGAATGCTATGATTCTGTAACGGTTCAAAAGCAACATAATTAAAGTTAAATACAGAGTTATCATATGATCTAGCCGTGTCATTTTTGGATGACTATACAGAGGACTTGAGAGCGGGGACTCGTAGGTATCTGTACACCGTGTTCATGGGGGCATAACTCACCACGGCTAAAAGGTGTGGACAGCCCAAACGACCACCTAGGGACGACTGGATGAACCAAGTATCTCTGTTGAGTGGAATATTACTCAGTCCAAGAAGGGAAGACACGGATGACCTTGGAGACATTACACTAAGTGAAACAAGCCAGACACGGAAGGACAAATCCTGCATGATTTGACTCACATAAACAAGCAGATCGTTAATTCACAGAGATAGAAAGTGGAAAACTGTTTGCCAGAGGTGGGGGAAACACAATGGGCGTTATTGTCTGATGTGCACAGTCGTAGAGAGGGCGGCGATGACAGCTGCACAGCAATGCGTGTGTGGCAACCCAGAACCACGCACGGAAACGTGGTTCAAACGGGAGCTTGCGGGGGCGCTGCCTGCGGAGGCGCGGGGAGAGTGGCGCCTGGAGGGTGGGGGAGCTCCACGCCCTCTCCCCTTCCCTCGCCCTCAGCACCTCTACCATCTGAGTGGTCCTGAGTTACATCCTTTTAAAATAATCCTGTCATCTAGTGGCAGGTTCATAGCCAAACCACGGCAACTGACACCGTCTGGGGCAATGAAGAGTATTTTTTGTTCAAGGATTTCAAAACAGTTGTCTAGGGTTTTAGAACTCCCTTTATCTTCTGTTACTGAAGGTTTGTTTTCTATATCATTCCTAATTTTCATGGCATATACTCTTGGCCAACTTTTGAAAGGAAGACCTAAGAGTCTGTGAGCAGCAGCACAGATGGAGCATGTCCTGGTCCTACTGTCCCAAAGGGAGGTGAAATTTTACTTCTAACTCACAGAAGTTGTTACTGAAAAACAAGGAATGAAACTCAGTGTCATCACTATGTCTGGCCCTGTGAGCCCAGAAACCAGGGTCACTGGTATTTGAAAAATATAACATCATTGACTAGTTGCAGTTATGTGGGTCAGAAATCCAATGCGAATGAACTGAAGTTACTTTGTTTTCTTTTCTTTTTTTTTTTTTAAGATTTTATTTATTTATTTGACAGAGATAGAGACAGCCAGCGAGAGAGGGAACACAAGCAGGGGGAGTGGGAGAGGAAGAAGCAGGCTCATAGCGGAGGAGCCCGATGTGGGGCTCGATCCCATAACGCCGGGATCACGCCCTGAGCCGAAGGCAGACGCTTAACCGCTGTGCCACCCAGGCGCCCCTACTTTGTTTTCTTGATAATTAATCTCTGTTAAAAATGAACTCAATCTTTTATTTCTTAAAAAAAACAAAACAAAACCAGCACAATATTTCCTAACCTGTGCTCCCCGGAATTGTAGTGGGTTCATTTAACTCAGTGTGTGTCTACAGTCTGCTGCCTTGCAAGTGTTTCTTCTCATGTAAGAAAATAATAAAAAGTATGTATATTTTTAAAAGGTGAATATTATGTATATTTTACCAACTTTTTAAAAAAGCATCACAATTTTAAGGTTAAACAAACTAGGAGCTTGAAAATTCCGATACCAAAATAGATGCATGTGAGCTTCAGGAGAAGGGGCGATGGCCTATCTTATTTAAGGACATGATGTGACATTCCTTTAGGGCGTGGACTTCCTAAACGGAACCGTACAGTGTAATTCTACACAGACTCTGGAGCCAGGCTGCCTGGGTTTACATTCCATTCCACCCCTTCGTAGCTGTGTGTTCTAAGACAAGTTACCTCATGTCTCTGTGCTTCAGTGTTTCCATCTATACAGCAGGGGAAGTACAAGTACCTTCCTGAGATTCTTATGAGAATTAAATTAGTTACGTTAAAATGTTATAACAGTGTCTGACTGCTGCTGGTAAGTCCTATAGGAGTATTTGTTAAATAAATGTAAACATATAAATTTTCCCAAAACACATTCTTGCTGAACAGGAGACTCGATCTGAATATGTTTTTAGTTGTAGCTCCTTGCATCACCTGTCAAATGAGCAGGTTGAAATAGAATTTGGCCACAAAATGCCCGGGAGGCCCCTTCCAGCTCGTGGGTTTGACAGTGTTCTGCCTAGAGAACAATCAACCAGCAGATTTAACACTTCCAGGCAGCTTTGCTTCTGTGGTCTGCAGTGATCTCCGGCCGGACCGGCCTCGGACTGCCACGTCCCCTTTCCTGGAAGACATTCTGAACTTGGGTCCACAGTTTGTTTTTCGACTTCCCAGCAGAGGCCGAATCACACTCTGAAGTTTCACAGAATGAGGAATGAGTAACAATTACCCTTCACATCACTAATCACTTGCCCACTCGCACCTGTTAGATGGCTCCTTGGCGGTCATTCCTGTCTATGCGGCCGTGTTTGCGCCGACGTGCACGGGTGAGCAGGTCCCTGAGCCAACCGCCTGAATTCAAATCCTGCCCTGCCACTGACCCGCTGGGGACCCGTGTGCACAGCTAGTGGGAACGTAAGATGGTGCAGCCCCTGTGGGAAAGTTTGGCAGTTCCTCGAAAATTAAACACCGAATTACCATTTGACACAGCAAGTCCACTCCTAGTATATACCCAAAGGCCTGAGAGCAGGGGCGCGACAGATAGCTGTACACCGATGCTCACAGCATTATTCATAATAGTAAGAGAGAATTCTTCCTGCCTCACGGCCTTCAAGGTAGACTTCCACCTGCCTTCGGACTTGAGCTAAAACATAGCTCTTCCTCCTTCAGCATTGGCGTGCCTGATTCTCAGGCCTTCGAATTCGGACAGAACGACATCACTGGCTCTCCTGGGCCTCCAGGCAACTCACCGTGCAGATCTTAGGACTCGTCAGCATCCGTGATCATGTGAACCAATTCCTTATAATGAATCTCTGCCACGTGTTGGATAAACAATATAATGAAATATGAAGAGATTTATTACACACATACATAGGATATATGCAACCCTGCAAATAAATGCCTACAGAAGACACGTATGTATGTGTAAAAATACCTCTCCCACTGGTTCTGTTTCTCTGGGGAACCTTGACTAATACCAGCAAGAATGCAAGCGAGAAAGGGACGACCGTCGTTAAAGGCTGAGAGTCCGGGTGTTTCTATTTGGTTTGAGGGAAACAGGTTCCTAGTGGAGCTCATGCTTAGCTGGACCTTCTGGTAGCATTTCTACAGATGGGGGTATCAGGGCTGGAGAGGTAAGGGAAGAGAGAGAGAAAATCCCGAGCAGAAGCAACGCTGTGAGCAAATACATAAAGACCAGAAACTTCCAGCTGCGTTTGAAAATCTGTGCAGACCAACACATTATAGCTCACTGCTTGCTTGAGCCGTCACATAGGAAGCAATAGAAGATGCGGACCCGTGGGACCTAAGTGGGTAATGAACTTGCCATATGCCCCCCACAGCTAGACCTGTTTTAGCTCTGAGACCCACGGCCTCTGGAGTTAAATACAATCCACTCGAGACACTTTGCAGCCCGACCCCAGAATGCCTTCCCTTCCTCTTCCTCACATGCCCCCTCCGGAGACACCGCCTTTCAGCCACAGAAGGCTTGAGACTTCCAGATAAAGCCCAGGAACCTGGGTGTAGGTGGCATTTGACTTGAACCACGTGAGACTGAGAAGCAACACAAAGTATTGCCCCAAATCCCCAAAAGCCCCCTCAGCTGGCAGCTGCAAGGACTCTGGAATGGACGGTGTGCGAGTCAGGAAGCAGGTTTCTATTCCTGGGCAACCGTCTCCCCCTCCCTGTCATGGAGATCTGTAGGGTCCGTCTCTGGACTGGCAGAGCAGGGGGTCTCTGAGCTGGGACACACCGGCCCACGGGAGCGACCTGGCGTGGTCTCGGAACTGAGGGCAGGCTGTGTGCGAGCAGCCCATGGCCCTCTGTGGCCCTTCAGCAGCCAAGATGCGGGGGGCCCAACCTTTTCCTTCCTGGAAGGAGATTGCTAGATTCTTCTCCAGAAAATCGGACTAGCCCAAGAGGAAAGACCTAAAGATCCAGACCTTTGGGAATTCTCGCAGCAAACAGCTGCCTGTAGATACACAGCCCACACAGAGCTTCCGATTCCCATTTGGGTCCCCGAGCCAGATATTTCCCTCTGCCTCTCCACACACCCTCTCTGGCTCGCAGGAAGCTCCCAGGCATGGAGGCCCCCAGCAGGCTCCTGCACTCCCCGACTTCTGCTAGGTTCGGCCAATATGGGACCCAGGAGGAAGGCAGGGGGAAGGGAGATCGGGGCATTTGTCCCTCCCTCCGCTCAGATGGCTCCCCTCAGGCTGCCTTTGTCTCTCAACCCAAGTGACATCTCTCCTACACTGCCTCTGTAAGTAAATCCTCCCGAAATTATCCCAATTTGAGGGAACCGTATGTCTACTGTCGGGGCCTGACTGATAGAGCTCGCTGCTCATGAACGAGCAGACAGCTGAGATAAGATACAAACGAACAAAGATAGGAAGAAAAGCAACTTGCAAACAGTCTGTGTGGGGAAAAGGGTTTCAAAAAAAGGATCACTAATGTCCTCAGATCTGGCATCCCTGAAACAAAATGGAACGCTATTCACAGGGATGGTTGGAAATTAAAAACATGGCACCAGATATGAAAAGAGTTGAGGTGACAAAGTTAAAGATAAATGGAAGTATTGAAAGATAAAGAAACATCCCAGAAGCTAGAGCAAGAAAATCCAAAGAAGTGAGGAAAAGATAAGAAAAGTAGAGAAACAGTCCAAGAAGTACACGATTTGAATAATAGAGGGAAAAGGAAAAAGAGAGGAGAAGAAATAATTAGAGTAATTAGTGGAAGAGTTCTCAGGACTCAGGGACCTTGCTTTCCACACTGGAAGAGCCCGCTGAGGGCCTCGCACAGGGACAAGACTCGACACGCACCAAGGGGACCCTGAAGACAAAGAAAGACCACAAACGCTCAAAAAGAAAGAGAGGGAGAGTGAGCCGCACGAAGGACCCACGTCCCAGGGATCAATCTATTGCTTCACAGCGTTTAATGTCCTCTCAGTGGTAAGGGATAGGATTCCTGAAGCATCTCTCCCTTACAGAAAAGCTAAGCTTCTAGGTAGAAGCTGGAGGGACATTGAGGGAAGAAGGGGCTTTCCCTTGGGTTCCAGCAGCTGCACCCTAGGCAGAGATGGGTGGAAGGGTGCTCTGCCCTAGACATGTCCCTCCTGCCCTCCCTTCAGACAGGGCACTGTGCACCCCTGGCCGGCTGCTCTCTGCAGAGCTGGCTGCCTGTGTCCTATGGCTTGCTCCCCGCTCGCCCAGCCCAGCTCGGGCCCAGGAAACCAGCCAGCTTCTCTGCCATCCACTGGGCTGCAACGTTACCTTCTCCATGGGCTCTGAAACGCTGCCTTGGGGAAGGGTCCCTTCCAAACGTATCCTTCCTTGGCTGCCCTCAGCCCTCAGGCACCACAGAGTTCTTTTACGTCTTATAGTAATTATTTTGTCATAGTTTAATACTTCTTTATGGTAAAATTCCCTGTTCATTATTTTTTTAAGGTTTATTTATTTGAGAGCGAGCGAGGAGAGAGGCAGAGGGAGAGGCTGAAGCAGACTCCCCACTGAGCAGGGGGCCGGAAGCTGGGCTCGATCCCAGGACCCAGAGGTCATGACCTGATCCGAAATCAAGAGTTGGACGCTTAAACAACTGAGCCACCCAGATGCCCCTAAAATTCCCTGTTTAAATCACTGTGCGGTTCTGTCTCCTGATTGGACCCAGGAGTCAGAACGGGTCACTCTTAGCAGCAAACCGGAAGGTGGCAGAGCAAAGCTTTCGAAGTTGCAACAGGGAGACACTTGCAGTCTAGAATTCTATACCCAGCCAAAACAAGCCACGCTGGGAGAGAAGACAGACATTCCAAATAAACCCCGGAGAGCCTGGCGCTTCACACACAGTGTGCCAATGACAGAACTGGCCGTGGGAACTAGGAGGGAAAAGGCAGCAGAGACCCCCAGGCTCCCCGGGCGGGGAACAGGCCTGCAACTGCGTGCACCCAGAGATGTCTATGGGTCTGCAGCTGAAGGCAACCCACGTGGAAGCACCACACACGTCCTCCTTACTTTCGGAATCAGGCTCTCGCCTCCAGACAGGCGTAGCAGCAGGGCTCACAGGGACTTTCCAGCACCTTCACTTCCCCTCCCCACTCCCATGGCCTCAGCCCTCCAGTCCCAAGTTAAACAATCAAAGACTTCTGCCCGCAGGCAGAAACAATCAAAGACTTCTGCCCGCAGGCGCCCCGCCCCATCCCCTTCCTGGACTGCCCCCTCCCACCCCAGGTGATGGTGGGGAGGGGGGAGCGGGGAAGAACAGCAGATTCACTGGAGAAATGAGTCTAAGTCCGGAGTTGGCCCTGTTATCTCTGAGCCACAGGCAAGCGCACTACAGCAAGGAGGGCCCAAAGCTATGGAGTCGGGTGGGACAGGGGGTCTTCCACTCAATGCCCCTCAGGCTCTGGCTTATTTCCAGGATAAGTGTGTCAGAGCACAGGGTTCACAGAAACCACTCCCCTCTTATCTGCAGGCTCATCGTCTGGCCGCTGTCTTTACTGCCTGGGCTCCAGCCACAACAAACAGTGTTCTCGTACTCAGAACCCCCACCCGATGGGAGTGCGTGTGGTTCCTGCCTGGGGCCCACGCTCAGAGCGCTCTCCACGCAGGCATGTGCGCGCGCGCGCGCGCACACACACACACACACACACACACACACACACACACGCAAGCACGCACACCCGCAGGGGCACGTGGCACAGCACGTCTCTGGGCAGGCACGTGGTTCAGTCTGAGAACAGACGCGGTGTCAGCCACCGGAGATGCCCCCTGTCTCTGGCTCCGGGAGGGGTGGTGGCGAGTGCGGGTGTCGGGTCTGGGAGACCATACAGCCCCTTGGCTGCTCGGGAGGAGGCAGCCTGGAGCCACCGTCGACCAGAGGACAACCACAAGTGGCTGAGCCGAAACCCCGTCCCACTGTCTGGACCTTGCCGACTCCAGCCCAGCGTCAACAAACCCTGGCGCCCTGGCCGCATCGGGTCACTGCCTGTTTCTAATAGCACACGAATATAAAAGAAGCCAGACACAAAATTGTACAGACTACATGATTCAATTTCTATAAAATCCCAAAACTGGCAGAACTGATGCATGGTGACGGGGTGGACAAGGGTAGAGGTTACCTTTGGGGAAGTGACTACATGCGCAGTTCACTTACTAGAGTTATTTCTAGATCTTTGTTTTCAAAGTATTATATATGGTACTTTTCTTTTAAATACTTCTTTTTTTAATAAAGATTTTATTTATTTATTCGACAGAGATAGAGACAGCCAGCGAGAGAGGGAACACAGCAGAGGGAGTGGGAGAGGAAGAAGCAGGCTCATAGCGGAGGAGCCCGATGTGAGGCTCGATCCCATAGCGCCGGGATCACGCCCTGAGCCGAAGGCAGACGCTCAACCGCTGTGCCACCCAGGCGCCCCTCTTTTAAATACTTCTTGAAAAAAAAATACTTCTTGGAGCACCTGGGTGGCTCAGTCAGTGACGCGTGTGTCTTTGGCTCAGGTCGTGATCCCAGGGTCCTCGGATTGAGTCCTGCACGGGAAGCCTGCTTCTCCCTCTGCCCCTCCCCCTGCTTTTGCACTTGCTCTCTCTCTCTCTCTTTCAAATAAATAAATAAATAAAATCTTTAAAAAATAATAAAAAAATTTTTTAATACTTCTTTTTTTGAAATATATTATGCACATACATGACGTGCACTCACTTAAGCGTATAGTTCAATGAATTTTTGCATAGGCGTGCATCCACCAAGGCCCCACCCAGACCAGGATATAGAATATCTCAAACAGAAAGCTCTTCCCACCCCGGCCCCCACAGCAGGAACTATAACTTCGACAACGACTGCTGATCGGGCCTGCCTCTTCTTCATTTCTGCATCAGTGAATCATACGGAATGTTATGTTTTGTGTCTGATTTATTTTGTTCAACGTAATGACTGTGAGATTAATCCATGTTGTCATGTGTATCCGTTAGCCCATCTCTCTATTCCTGTGCACTGTCTCCTTGTGTGAGGGGACAATTGGTTTATCTATTCTGCTGGTGGACACTCGGACACTGGGCTGTTTTGACTCTTGTTATTGTGAATAAAGTTGCTGTGAATATTTTTACATATATGTCTTTTTTAAAAGATTTTATTTACTTATTTATTTATGTATCAGAGAGAGAGAGCACAAGCATGGGGAGCGGCAGGCAGAGGGAGAAGCAGGCTCCCGGCTGAGCAGGGACCCCCCCCCCCAACGTGGGGCTCGATCCCAGGACCCTGGGATCATGACCTGAGCCCAAGGCAGACGCTTCACCATCTGAGCTGCCCAGGTCCCCCTTGTGCATATGTCTTTTGATGGACACATATGTACCTATTTCTCTCACCTGGGGTAGATTTTCTGGTCGTAGGGTAGGCATACATTAGGCATTAGTCGGTAGTAGTAGAAACTGCCAATCAGTTTTCCAGGAACCAATTTCCAATCCTCTGAGCAAGACATGAGAGTTACAGTGGAAGTCACATCCCTGTCAACACCTGCTGCAGCCACTCTGCCTCATTCCAGCTCTACAGTAATCCGCATAGCGTATTTAGCTGTGGTTTTAATTTACATGCCCCTATTGTTAAAAATCATCTGCGTACCTATTAGTCCTTTGGATAGCATCTTCTTTGAAATGCCGGTTCAGGTCTTGTGCTCATTTTTAAATTGGATTATTTTTCCGTTCCCTTGTTCCCTTATTTATTTGTAGTTCTTTATGTGGCCTGGTATAAATGGTTTTGTTGGGTGTGTGTAATGCAAACGTGTTTTGATAAGCCGAAGTTCTTCATTTTAATAAAATGTATAGTTTATTGTGTTGATATTTTAGTTTTATGGCTAATGTATTTTATGCCCTGCTTAAGAAATTTCTCCCTACCTCAAGGTCATAAAAGTAGTCATTGTTTTCTTCTAGAAGTTTTATAGTCATACCTCTTCTATTTTAGCCTATGATCTTTTTTTTTTAATTTTAAGTAGATTCCACACCCAGTGTGGGGCTTGAACTCATTACCCTGAGATTAAGAGTCACATGCTCTACCAACTGAGCCAGCCAGGTGCCCCTGATTTATTTTGAATTAATGTTTTGTATGTGGTATAAGGTAAGCGTTAGTATTTATTCTTTCCGTATATGTCCAATTGCTGTAACAGTATTTATTTAAAAGAACAGAGGGGTGCATGTAGCCCTTCAAATTACTGTTTTTGTGTTCTTTGGTAATGGTAAATACCAGTAGTGTGATTACTGGATCGTAAGGTAGTTCAATTTTTCACTTTTTGAGGAACCTTCATACTGTTTTCCACAGTGGCTGCACCAGTTTGCGTTCCCAGAAAAGGCCTTTAATTTTAGATACAATTTCTTTAACAAATACAGGAATCTACAGATTCAGATTTTCTACTTGTTTTTTCTGGTTTAAAAAGTGTCTTTCCGGGGCGCCTGGGTGGCACAGCGGTTAAGCGTCTGCCTTCGGCTCAGGGCGTGATCCCAGCGTTATGGGATCGAGCCCCACATCAGGCTCTTCCGCTATGAGCCTGCTTCTCCTTCTCCCTCTGCCCTACCCCACCGCTCGTGCTTTCTCTCAAATAAATAACTAAAATCTTAAAAAAAAAAAAAAAAAAGGGAGCAGAAGCTACAACTGTAAAGGGAGGGCACAGAACATACTTTAACAGTCTGCTAGCCTGATCCCTTAACGTCCTCAGTACTTGGACGAGCGGTACGTGGGCCTCCTTGTGCTACTTGCCCCAGAGCCCATACGCGCTGCAGGCAGGCCAGCCCTGAGCATCCCCGGATCAACTGCGGGGAACCCATGACGTGGCATGCGCTCCGTGAATGCACGGGGGCATTTTGCTGCTAGCTTTATGAGCCAATAGGATTAAGAACCACTGGTTGAGTGGGGCGCCCAGGGGGTTCAGTCGGTTGAGCATCCAACTCTTGATTTCAGCTCAGGTCATTGTCTTGGGGTCCAAGATCGAGTCCCGAGACAGGCTCTGGCTCTGTGCAGAGTCAGCTTGTCCCTCTCTCTCCCCCTCTGCCCTTCTTTTTTTTTTTATTTTTAAAGATTTTATTTATTTAGTTGACAGAGATAGAGACAGCCAGCGAGAGAGGGAGCACAAGCAGGGGGAGTGGGAGAGGAAGAAGCAGGCTCACAGCGGAGGAGCCTGATGTGGGGCTCGATCCCATAACGCCGGGATCACGCCCTGAGCCGAAGGCAGATGCTTAACCGCTGTGCCACCCAGGCGCCCCCCCCTGCCCTTCTGCTCGTGCAGTCGCTCACTCTCTCTATACCTAAAATAAATGTAAAAATCTTTAAAAAAAGAAACTTCACTTGAGAGATCGCAGAACGCCTGATGGGACAGGGTGGCCCCTCTTCCCATACTAGTTCCAGAGACAGGTCAGGGGCTGTTTCTTCCTCTTCTCGGGGTGGGGTTGGACCTAGAGGACGGCCATCTTCGGTGGCTGATAAGGTCTCCTGTGTCCTTTACCATCTTCACAGAGCAGAGTTCCTGCTTTTCTAGGAGTCGTGCCTTCTCCTCCAGGAAAGATCCAAGCTCCAGGCTCAAGCTCCAGCCCAGCAAACCCAGCTTGAAGGCCCTTTCCCTGCCCCGGGAGCAGCTGCTGGCCCAGAGCCCCCCCGGAACAACGGCCCTGCACCCAGCACTTTCCTGCACAAGGCACCCGGGGCAGCGGGTGAGCCGGAAGAGGGGCGCCTTGGGCTTGCAGCTGCAGAGAGACCGGTGTGCATGAGGGGAGTGGGGAGTAAGCCGCTGTGGGCAGCCCCCTCCCCACACTCGGGCCACACAAGTCACTGCTGGGCCCAGGGGGACAGACAGACAGAGTGTCGTTCCCCAGGTGTCCTAGCCCACGAGTCGTAGCAGGGGTGGACGATTTCTGCAGAATCTCCAGGCCAGGAAGACCTCAGGCTGTCCTAGGCTCGGGGACTCCCACTTTCTCTGTCCAGAAACACTCATTTCTTAAGGGAAAACACCCCCATGGTGTTTTGTTGTTTTTTATACATTCTAGGCCCTGGGAAGTGTTTGGGAAAGGCCTGCCTTTGACACCCCCCCAGCTAGTGCAGCAGCCGCCTCTCCACGGAGAACGGGAAGCCCCCCTGAAGCGCAGGGAGCTCGCTGTCTCCCTGGGGCGGGACGCCGTCCCTCACCGGGGCAGGACACGGTCCCTCACGGAGGCCACCGAAGCCCTGGCGGGGGCTCTGCTGGAAGCTGGGAGCAGACCACCTCCTCTTGCACTGGACGTGGAGCGCCCCCCGCGCCCCCCCCCCGCCTCTGCCATCCCCGACCTTTGGGATTCAGCTCCCCCAACTCAAACCCCCTCCACAGTCCGAAATCTGGGTGTAGGCTTCCCGACTTTGTTCTGAAAACAGAGATAAGACGGAGAATTCAGCCCCTCCCTTCGGCTCCAGAGCTCAGCAGTGCGTGCGGGGGCTCTCCCAACAGCGGCTCCTCCTACGCGGAGACCACAGGCCCCAGTCCCGGGTTCGTCAGGGACCCGGCTCCCGCGGCACGCCTGCCTGTCCCCACGCCTGCCTGTCCCGTCGAACACGGGTCTCTCCCCATCCCCCTGCAGGGCCGCGCAGGCCTGCGGATGGCACTTTCCTGCAGATGGGGTTCTCCGTTTTGAGTCTCTTCTTAGGGGGCGGCCACAGGGCTGTCGTGACCCCGTCTGGGTCACAACCCCTGGGAAACAGCAGCCCAGGACAGCACACTCGAATTCAGTCCATGCTGCACATCAGGGAGGATAAAATGCACGACGGGGGGGGNCGGGGGGGGGGTGCAGATGCTGTGGGGTTTCCTCGGGGACCTGTCTGGTTCTGGTGACTGTGGGGATAGTACGTCATTCGCTTTAGTGGGGGTGCGGCAGGAGGAGCAGAAGTTGAGGAAAATAATGCGCAGTGTGGGTCTTCCAGCCCGTAGTCCGATGAACAGCTGAGCACAAAGGTCAAGAGTGTGGGGGGAGGGGAAAGAAGTCCGATCTAGAGGTGAATGACCCACACTCTCCCAAATCTCATGAAAACCACGGGTCTCGATGGGGCCACTTAAGGACCTTAACCAGACCAGGAGAGCTCAGAGCCAAGATGGAGCCCTGGCAGAGAAGAGGGCGGAGGAAGGGACCCCAGGGAGGAAGGCAGAGCAGCAGCTGCGGGGGAAGCAGGGGTGAAACCAGAAGGGATTTAA
>NC_048225.1:128773546-128777150 GCF_002007445.2 Ailuropoda melanoleuca
GGGAGGAGGCCAAGTCCGATGCAAGTAAGATCAGGCCTGGAGATGTCGGGCTGCCATGCGAAGGTCAAAGGTGATCCTAGTGAAGTATTTGGGTGGGGCACTTGGGTGGCTCCGTGGGCCAAGCATCTGCTTCCGCTCGGGCCTAGTTCTCCTTAAAAGGGAACCTGATCTTTGTCCACCATTTCCCTCCAGCTTTCACCTGCTGGGAGCTGTTTTAGAGAAGACGGTCACTGTGACAGGACGGACTGGTGAGGGGACTGGTGAGGTCCAAGGGGAACCGACTCAGGTGTTGTTTAGGGACCAGCACCAGCCCTTGGCCCCCCCAGTCCTGGACGCGGGCCTTCCCCTCTCCCCTCCCTGCCAGAGAGCTCACTCTATCAGTGAATCTTAAAGTCCTTGCCGTCTTGGTCTATACTAGGTTCCTTGATGTTCACTTCTGCAAAAACCGAGAAGACTGAGGCTAGGAGGTGGGAGGCCCAGTTTGCCAGCGGGAAAAACAAGACAGACGTAGGGTAAGAAAAAATCAACGAACGATATTTCCTTGGTCCTTTCCCCACCCAGATACCATGTGTATGGGGACTCTTGGAATGTGCAGGTGGCTTGTTTGGAAAAGCAAACAGTTCAAGGCCCTAAGTGCCCAGCCATGGGCCACACAAGTGCCCAGGTCTGCCCACTGCCCCGTCCAGCTGAGACTCCGTCCCAGGAGGGGTGCAGAGACCAGCCAGACTCCATTTTCTCCACCTCGACACACATCCACCCACTCAATTCCATTTAAAAAAGTTTGTCTTTCTGTTTACCACCAGCCTTGATTAAATATTAAAAAAGAGACAAATTACACACTTCTCAGAAATTGGAATTTTATAAAAAGGCATTTTTTTCTATGTTCATAAAATGATATAATTCTTGCAAGTATAGAAATGTGTCATAAATTATACAGAATGTTCCTTAATTACAGCTCAACGCAACTTGGTACTGCCTCCCTCCTTAAAAAAACGAGAGAGAACCAAAAAAATAATATATATAACTGTATATATATATATTTATATATATATTTATATAATATAGACAAATCAAATATGAAAAAAAATCATTTCCTCTTTGGTATAAAAATCAGACTCTCAGCTTGAGAGACACACAAACAGACATGATGTTGGGTTTGTAAACTGTGTGGCCAAAAGGGATTTCCCTGCCAAGCTTCCCCACCCCTTGCCTGCTGCCCAGCCCACCTCCCTGGGTGTGTCAGACCTGCGTGCCCCTCCCAGCTCACACACCATCTCTTAGCAGCCCCTCTGCTACCAAGACTGAACTGGTAGCAACTAATCCGGGAGAAGTCTGATTTGGGGTGTGGATGGTGGGAAGGAAGGACAGGCACGCCCAGGCCCTTCGCGGCCAGTCCCGCCCTCCTACTTCTCCACACCTCTTGCTGGATGCTGGGCCTGGAGGGCTGGGACCCCTCCTGTACTAGAAGAGAGAAGCAGAGGCCAGCTTCCCAGCCCCGCCTCTGGTCCTGGGTGTAGGTACAGGAAAATGCTAGATGATGGAGGAGGAGGGAAGACAGACAGGACTCTGCTAATGAACTCAGATCCAAATTAAAAAGAAAGGAATCTCTTTTTTTGGACTACATTTTACACCCAGTTTTAGGTCAGAGAATGACGGGACTGCGCTCCCAGGCTCCAGCCCAACACCAGCAGGGCTTACGGACCCAGAAACTGATTTGTGTTAGGGGAGGAAGTAGCACTTCACTCTCAAGGTGAGGAAGCAGACAGGACCAAATCCTCCTCCGTGCTCTGCAGACCCCTTGGGCTGACAGGTGCTCCCTCCCTGGCCAGCCTTGCAGCCCTCAAGGGCCCGGCAGCTGGAGGCCTAGCCTGAGCGAGCGGGGTTCCGAGGAACCACCCCACCCAGCCAGCGGGGGCACTCCTGGGGGCCGGCCTCCTCTTCCCACAACACAGAAGTCAGAGGCCCCCTCCTCCTGCCAAATAAAAAACACAAAACCAAACTGGACACAAACACAAATCTAGGAGAGACATACACAACGTGAGGGGCCCGTGGGCCCCAGCAGATCTCTGGCTCCCGGCATGATACATTCTTGTGTAATTCAGGAACAGAGGCTCTCGGCCCCTCTGGGGAGTGGGAGTAAAAAAATACAGAGATTATAGTCTCCCTGGGGGCTCCGAGCAGGGCAGGGGCAGACCCAATCTCGACTTATTGTTCAGTTTTTGGTTCCACATCTGCCCCTCTCCGGGGCTGGCTCCCCGTGCCCCCGTCCCTGCTCCGCCCTTGGGGCCCGGCCCAGCCGCGGAGGCCAGCGGGACCGGGGAGGCCAGCGGGACTGCGGAGGCCAGCGGAACAGACGCCAGCGGGACGGAGTCCGCGGGGAGGCGCGGGGTTCCACAGCTCCGAGAAGCCGTCCCCTCGGTGGCCGGACGCCCCGCGTGCTGGTCGCCGGCACGGGCGCCCCGGCGGCAGCCCTCAGCCCCTGAGGGGCTTCTCGGCCCCTCCGCCGGGGCTGCTGGCGCTGTCGCTCTTCTTCCTGCGCAGGCTCTCGATCCAGCTGGAGCTGGAGCGCGTGGCGAAGCCGGCCAGCGCCAGCGAGCTGAGCCGCATGTTCTTGCCGGACATGATGAGCTCCCCGAAGCCCTCCTGGTGCGAGAAGGCGTAGCCCGAGCGGCGGGAACCGGTGCGCCCCACGCGCCGCAGGCAGCGGTGCTGGGCCTTCTGCTTCTTCCTCACCAGCTGGCTGTAGCGGACCTGGCCGGGCAGCGTGGGGAAGGGGCCGCATCGGTAACGGCGCGGACGAGGGACCGCAGCCCCGGGCTGCACGGGGGTCTGTCCCAGAGATAGCGGGTGCCCGCCACCAGCGTGACCGGCCGCGCCATGGGGCTCGCTGAGCCGCCCCCCGGCCCCCCCGGCGGACAGCGGGCCGCTCACCGTGTCGGAGAGGTCGGGCTTCAGGCTCAGCTTGAGGAAGCGGAAGGCCACCACAGGCATGATGCAGACGACGGTGGTGAGGGTGATGGTCAGCCACACGGTGGGCTGGGCCAGGGTGTTCTGGGCGTTGCCTGGGGACGCAAGCGGCAGACCAGGGATGGCCCTGTTCGCCCCGGCTCAGCTCCTGAGTCCTCACTGCTCCCCTAACGTCTGACCCCCCAGAACCTCACATCCGTTTCTTTACCAGCTTTCCTGGACGCCTCACCTCCCAGCCTCACCCCCCCACCCCAGCCCGCCCCAGGTCGTCCCGGCTCAGGACACGCCACCGCCCACCCTGTGGCCCCAGAAGCCCTCCGGCCAATCCCGCTTCCTCCCTCAGACTAGGCCGTGGCTCCCTGCCTCCTCCCCCCAACCGGGTTACCACCAGAGACTCCTAACAGGCATCCCGTTTTTGCCTTTGCCCTCGCGCTTTATCATCCTCAAAACTGCCACAGCGGCCTTAAAACACGAATGGGTTCCAACACTCCCCTGCTCCTAACCCTCCCCTGGTTCCCTATAGATCCAGAGTCAGATCCAAAGTTCTAGCCTGAACTAGAAGGACTCAGGGTCTGGATCCATTCTTACCCCCGACACCCAGCAGGGCCCTGCTCTCCAGCCACACACCCCTCCCCTG
>NC_048225.1:128777250-128826782 GCF_002007445.2 Ailuropoda melanoleuca
AGGCTCACTCCTCCCCTTTCCTCAGACTTCTCTGTGCCAGCGTCCTCTCTTCAAGGGGTCCTCCCTGACTACCTTGTCCCTCTCTATTAATTCAGACATTCCATCTGTTAACCTGTAAAAACGGCCTGTCTCCCTCACTGAAATGCGAAATGCGGAGAGAAAGGGTTTGCCCGTTCTCTCAGCTGCTGTGCTCCCAGCGCCCAGGACGGCGGGTGACATAGCAGGTGCTGACCGAACGCCCACGGAGGGGATGAAAGAGCAGATCGCAACCCAGGGCGCCCTCTGCACCTGTCCTTCACCCTGTGCCCCGCCCCAGCAGCCCCGTCTGCATGCCTGGCACTCAGTCACTACAGGAGCTCCTCACCGGCCATCAGGTTCACCTTTCTAATGCAACCCTTTGATGCCATTCCCCTCTCTTTCCTCAAAAAAAAAAAAAAAAAAAAAAAAAAAAAAAAAAACCCCCNACCTGTCCTTCACCCTGTGCCCCGCCCCAGCAGCCCCGTCTGCATGCCTGGCACTCAGTCACTACAGGAGCTCCTCACCGGCCATCAGGTTCACCTTTCTAATGCAACCCTTTGATGCCATTCCCCTCTCTTTCCTCAAAAAAAAAAAAAAAAAAAAAAAAAAAAAAAGACTCCTAGCGAAATGACTCAAGCAAGACCTGACAGCCTGCCCTCCTGACACCTCCCATGTGCTACCAGCCTCTCATCCGCCCCATTTACACTTGCAGCCGCCTGCGGGACTGTCCCTGGCCACCCCCAACCAGTCGCCCTGCTCACCCTGAGGAGATCTGCCACCACTCGACCCTCACCTCCCTTTGGGCCTGGCCCCCAGGGCCTGGCAGAACTCATCTCACGTTCATGGATACAGAAACCCTCCGAGGGCCAGCCCGGGTCAGAGACACCTCGACACGCCCACAGCACCTCGCAGAGCATCTGGCGCACGGAGCGCCAGACAAACGCCCCCACTCTGCTCGTGAGCTACCTGCCAGTTCGCGGAGAAGCCACTGGGACTCACCCACAAACCGGAACTGGTTTGGAAACATGTCGAAAAGCCCGTTGCTGTGCATGGCGAAGAGGATGGCAAAGTAGACAGCCAGGCTGCCCCAGATGAAGAAGTGGTTGATGGCTGTCCAGTAGCCGGTGTCCAGCCCGATCTGTGGAAGGCAGCTGTCACAGGCAGAAAGAGCAGCCCCCTCCCAGGAAGAGAACTGGGGCCCGGGGCGGCCGCACGGACGGAGCGGAGGGCAGGTCCTGCTCTGCCTCATACCTGCACGCTGACCACAATGACCAGTGACGTCGCCACAGTGACCGCGAACGACTGGTAGTCGGCCAACTGGGTGCCGTCGTCCCGCGTCGCCTCGGCAAAGACCCCGTAGGGGATGAAGAACATGAGCACGGACGTGTAAATGCCCTGCGCGATGCAGATGAAGAATTCCCGCTTGTTGAAGAGAAGGTTCAGCTGGCCGGGCTCGTACAGCTTGGGGTACTCCATGCTCCGCTGCTCCGGCACGTCCTGTGGGGCACCGGTGGGTCCGGGAGGCCTCAGGAGAGCCAAGGGCACAGCCCGTCCCGCCTCCTCCTTCCCAGATTCTCGGGCAGCCAGATCCCTCTCAAGCCCCCACCCATCTCTGTGCAGCAGCCCAGGGAAGTCACAGGGGAGCTGCCGCTGAGCGGAGCACGGCCTTCCCAGGCACCGCGGGCAGTGGGCACGCACACACCATCCACGTGGCGTCTTCACAGCTCGCCCCTCCCCAGCCCCTGACCCCCGTGCCCCTCACCTGGTCGAAGACCCCCATGGCTAGGACTGGGAGGGAGGTATACACGATGTTGTAAAGCGTGATAAAATACTGATCGTAGACGGTCTGGGAAGAGAACAGACAGCAAGAGAGGAGTAAACACACTCTTTCTTCACCAGGAATCGGGCAGAGAAAGACTGCTGAGTGCCATGGGGAGCCCTAAGGTATTTTCTGGAGCCGTCTCTGCTCCTTCAAGAAGTGCTTGTTGTCATTTTGTTGTTTTTTAAGTAAGCTCTACGCGCGACGTGGGGGCTCAAACTCACGACCCCAAGACCGAGAGCCGCGGGCTGCGCGGACCGAGCCGGCCAGGCGCCCCTCGATGCGTATTTTTTTAACGGGTGAACCAGACAACAGCTGGGCCCAGGGCGGGGCCGCCCTACGGCCGGGACAGAAGACCTCCGCCCTCAGGGGGCGCGCACAGGCAAGCAGCAGCTGCAGGTGCCCTACCTGGGCGGAGAAGCCGCAGAAGAAGCCAAACCAGAAGTGGACCATGGTGAACGCGAAGTTCTTGTAGAAGAAATAGCACAGGAACTTGCACATGCGCAGGTAGGACCAGCGCCCGTGCACCAGCAGGAGGCGCTGCAGGAACTTGAATTGGGAGAAGGAGTAGTCGGAGGCCAGCACCGCCTGGATGCCCTCCTGTCCGCTGATGCCCACGCCAATGTGAGCCGCTACAGGGACAAGTGGTGACAAGGGGAAGCAGGAGGGTCACACGCTCAGAGTCCCAGCAGGGCGGAGCCTCCCTCCCCTCCTCCCCGCACATCCGTACTCACTCTTGATCATGCTGACATCGTTGGCTCCGTCCCCAATGGCGAGCGTCACGGCTTTTTTGTGCTTCTTAACCAGCTCCACCACCTGCGCCTTCTGCAACGGGGTCACACGGCAGCAGATGACAGCTTTGCAGGCACAGGCCGTCTCCAGAAACTCCAGCTCCATGTCCGCCTCCAGCGCATGGGCCTGGAACACAGAGCCTGAGAGAGCCCCATCTTCCTGGGGCACACAGGGAAGTCACGCCTCCCAGCCCCTGAAAGGCTGCAGCCACGCTGAGCTCCAGGGACGGAGAACAAGGTAAGATGGAACAGCCCTGTGAAGAGAAGGGCTCTCCAGACAGGTGCCTACCAGGCTGTGCCCGTTGATGACCAGGGCGTACTCCCCCGCAACGGCCTCCAGGACAGAAGTGAGCTTGGCAGAAGAACACTTCTCCGGGCAGGGGAGGCCGTTTCCCACAGCGTGGGGCGAGTCCATCATCTTCTCCCGGGCTTTCCTGGGAAGGGGAAACGCACCCATGGGCTCCGGGACAGGAGCAGGGGCTGTGAGTGCAGGACATCTGCCTGCCTCAAGCCTCTGCCCAGGACATCTGCCTGCCTCAAGCCTCTGCCCACCTGAGCTCCTCCCGCACTTCCAGGACCGTGTGGCCGGTGACGACGAACACCTCTGTCATGTCGTCCGTCAGCATCTTGCAAGAATAGCCGATGTTCACGGCCGTCTCTACCAACACAGAGATCAAAGAGGTCAGCACACTCTCCAGCCTGAGGTCTAGGCTCATGCGAGGGCCTGATGGGGCTGTAGCCAGATGCAGCCCTCTCTGCCCCGCGGGGCTCTCACCCTGCTTATCTCCGGTCAGCACCCAAATCTTGATGTTGGCCAACGTCAGGAGGGCAATGGTCTCTGGAACCCCCTGTTGCAGCTTGTCCTCAATGGCTGTCGCACCCAGCAGCTGAAAATACCACAAGGGTTCCAGACAGGAGGGTCCCAGGCGCCAGCCCTCCCTGACCACCCTCGGCCCACTCTGCAGCCCATACCACCATGTCGTTCTCCACCTCCTCGTACACGCTGGCCAGCCTGTCCTCCCGGCTGTCCTGGGCCAGGCTGGCTTGGAGCCGTCTCTGGGCCCACTCCCCATAGTACTCTTCGTCCAGATCCTTGTAGGCCAGAACCAGGGTCCTCAGCCCTTCCCCTGCGTACTCCTGGGGACAGAGCCAAGAAGGTCAGCCTCCCCTCCCCCCACAACGCTGAGTTCAGAAGCACCGGGCCCTGTCCTCACACCTACATTCAGGTGGTCAGTGGTGGTGCTGAGCAGCTCCTGGGTGGAGGGGTGTAGTCTGTCCAGCAGGATCGTGTCAGCCCCTTTGCAGTAGAGACGAATCCTCCCTTCCGGATTCCGTACTATAATCGGGGCAGGGTGAGAAAGTCCCAGAAAGACTCAGGCAGGCAAAGACCGCCAACCTGCCACATCAGGAAGGGCCACCCAGCACCCCTCACCCACTGCAGGCCCTTACGCTGCCCTGAGTGCCCCCGGCAGCCTGGTCCCGGCCTCACCGATGACTGACATCCGCTTGCGGATATTATTAAAATCCAGGATGGCCAGCAGCTGGTAGGTGACAGCTATGCCCATCTCGTGGACAGTGATGGTCTTGGGGGTGCGAGAGCGGAACACAAAACCGAAGTTCCTGGCTGCAGTGACCAGGGCCCCCTCATCCGGGGACTGGGCTTTGTAGTACAGCTCCCCTGGGTGGGGAGGAAGAGCACGGGTGCTGTAAGCGGCCACCCCAGGCCCCGTGACCTGCCCAGGAAGCCCCCGCCTGGCCGCGCCACAGAGCAGACTCGAGGGCAGCCGTCCGGGCAGGGAGAGCACGAGCCGGCCCTGGGCTCACCTTCGTTCTTTTCTTCGGACATGACGGTATGACACAGAGAAAGGAGACGGAAGAACTCGTGCGTGTGGGGGTCCCCCATCTTGACGGCCTCCAAGAGGGTGGGGTCCCAAAATAAGAACTTCTTGTCGGCCAGAGGGTTGAAGGAGAAGTCGACAGGCTCTGGCCTCTAGAGCGGTGAGAGTGCAGAGTGTGGGTGGCCGGGCTGCACCCCGGGGGGGGTCCCCACCCTGCTACTTCCTCCCCTTCCAGGGCACAGACCGAGACCCTGTCTGCCGCGGACCCCACGTTCTCCCTTCTGCTCCC
The DNA here is from genome assembly GCF_002007445.2 of Ailuropoda melanoleuca. Lineage (NCBI taxonomy): Eukaryota > Metazoa > Chordata > Mammalia > Carnivora > Ursidae > Ailuropoda > Ailuropoda melanoleuca. The sequence goes on from NC_048225.1 coordinate 128,782,006, forward strand.
AGCTCCTGAACACACCTAGCTCTCCAGGCTGCCTCCACTTCCTGACCAAAGAGCACCTCCCTCCTTCCCGTACCCGCAGCTCCCGGGCGAGCGCCCTACACTGAATCGGCACAGAGCAGCTACGGAGGCCGGGCCTTACCTCTCCCAGTTCAGCTTTGTGTCCCAGGACATCGAACACATCCCCTGCGCAGCCAGGACAGAAGGCGAAGCAGTGTCAGCACTGTCAGCGGCGTGGGGAAGAGCCTGCAGCTCACAACCCCCACAGGCCTCCGGGACCCTCAACCCCAACCACTGAGCCACTGGCGTGGAGCCGCACAGCCGACTCCAAGCTCCCTGGGTCCTCAGAACCCCAGGACCGAGTCACGCCCCGCTGCTCCGTGTCCCTGTCCCCAGCACGCCCACCCGCTCTCCTGCCAGGCCCCCAGGCCCCCTCAGATGCCTTGCACCCTGCAGGCCTAACCACGGACAAAGTCCCGCACACGAGCCACAGGCCCGGCTTAGGACATAAAGCAGGAAGACCTCACACACCGTCCGGGGCCACCCCGTGGCTCGGCTGCAAGGCCACTGCAGCAAGGCCACGCTGGAGACCACGGTCACGTTCCAGAGACGCACAAAGGCCCTGAACGCAACATGGGGAGGGTCTCGCACTCCACCAATGCCCCTTCGAACAGTCGCAGAGCCCCCTCCTGCCGGGGGCTGCGACCAGCAGGGACAGGGGAGGCGCTCCACACCTGCGGCCTGACCTGGGGCCGATACAGATGCTCTCCTGGCCCCACAGACCGAGCAGGAAAGAAGCAAACCCCACATGTCAAGACGACAGCGGCCGGAGCCCTGGGTCGCCGCGGTACGGCCCTACCGTAGCTGCGGCCGCTGATGGAACACTTGCTGAAGACCATGATGTTTTGGGTGAGGGTGCCCGTCTTGTCGGAGAAGACGTACTCCACCTGGCCCAGCTCCTCGTTCAGGGTGGTGGTGCGGGCCTCCGCGGGCGTCCGCTTCTTCACGCAGAACATCTTCTTGTCCCAGTTGATGAAATAGCTGTGGCCCAGGCGGATGACCTCCACGCTGCACAGGGAACAGGCGGTAAAGTTTGGGCAGGGAGCCGAGGAGGGGCCCCACCCACACGGGCCTTCGCTGCAGGCCCCCCGCCTGGGGGCAGACAGGACGGACGAGCGGACACCTGGGCACAGAACCTGGGTGGGAAGGGCAAGGAGTGCTGACAGTGGAGCCGGCCACGCGGCCGGCCGGGAGCTCCCTGACCCCGACCCTCGGATGCTCTCCAGACAAGAAGGTGCAAAGGGCCTGGGCAGGCGGGACGGACAGCACGGGCAGAGGAGAGGGACTGCAGACAAGGCACTCGACCAGCTCTTACCTCAGGACTAATAACACAGAAACCATGCAGAGAAAACAAGAGAAAGTGTGTGAGGGAAGGAAGAGAAGAGAGAAGAGAGGGCACCGGCCCCTCACCGCCCACCACAAGCACTCTCTTTCCGCCCAGCTCAGGGCTCCACTACCGCCTGGTGCTTTCAGAGAGCAAGACGGCCAGAGCTGTGAGTCCGCAGCGGGAAATCATGCCAAGCGACAGTGGCAGGGCGCTTTGCACAGCCCGAGGTCCTCCCCATCTCTGGCCCACCGGCGTTCCCTTTGGGATATGGACTGTCAGCACCCCAGGAAGGAGACCAAGCCATGGGGCGTCCCTGGAACCCTGCGTGTGGCCTGACCAGGGCTGGATCTGCATGCAGCTGGCTAGAGGGACCTTCTTGGCCTTCTCCGCATGGAGCTGCTCTCGCCCCCAACACACCCTGGAGCCCGATCAGACTCAGCAAGAGGCTTTCTTAGCGGCCACCACGGGCACTGGGTGAGCGGGTACAAAACTCGGGCAGCAAGCCCAAAGATGGGGACAACTTGGTAAACAGGAAGGCGTTTCAGCGGGAATGAAAGAGCGGTGATGGCCGCGACGAGGCTCCCACCCGATGTTTGATCCTCTAATCTAGTTAATCTCTTATCCACCCAGTATCAACACATCCCTAAGAAGAAGGTGGGACAGGAGTGTTCCCATGTTACATGTGGAAACCGGGGCCCCAAGTGGCCGGGAGTCTCCTGTCAGTGTTCTAGAAAAACCCAAACTGTCCACCTCTGGTCAGTGCCGGCCGCACCGGACTCCAGGGAGGGGGACCTGAGGCGTACCTGGGGATTCTGTGTGAACGAAACACAGCCCTTGGGAAGAGTCCCGAACATCCAGAAAGCACTTCCTTCAACACGTCTCAGGCCCCCTCACCTCGAGCGCAAGGCAGTGAGGACACTGGGAAGTTTCTTTCTCCTGCTCGTTCTCACCAGCCCATCCCCATTCGCGTTCTCTGTACCTCAAACACCCCAGATGTCTCCCAGATCCCATTCGTCCCGCTCACCACCGCGAGCCAACACTTCCTGACACGTTCCTGGGACTTTTTTGTTTTTAAATAACCTTTCAGTGGTTTACTAAGTACTGATAGCACGTCAAGACCTTCTGTTGTCAGGAACCAGGTCAGCTGGAAGCCAGTCATGCCCTGTGCTACTGCCAAACTGTGACCATCCCAAGGGTCCCACATCGATGTCCTGTGTCTACCCTCTCCCCCAGGCTCCACCTGCATCCAGCCCAGCCACCTCTTCAGGGATGTCCTCCCTGATTACCTGCCCAGAGTGATGCTCTTCCCACTCCCGGGGTCCTCTGCCTCCCACATGGTGTCACAGCGGGATCGTGGGGTCTCATTGTCTCACACTGCTTGCACCTCTCCCCTCCCCTCCCAGCCTGCTGCTTCTGAAGGCAGACACCACGTTGCACACCTGCATCCCCTCGTGTCCCACACTCGCCGGTGGGTAGAAGGACTCCCACAGCACTCGCTCCCATTTTGTTTTAGGAGTTTAGACATTTGTCTCTACTAGACTGAAGGTCCTGCAGGGAGCAAGGCCCATCCCTAGTATGTCTCTGCGGGTGGCACGGTGCAAAGCTGGCACGCAAGCAACGCACATCGAATGCATCAATCGGCTTTTTGTTCTGACACAGTCCAAAGTGCCCGGAAACAGTGACGAAGCCTGCTCCGCACACAAACGAGAACAGAGAACGAGATGCTCGAGGCACAAGGAGCTCCAAGTTCCTTCCCAAAAGTCTCATTTTCACAGAAAGGTTTGCTGGGGACCCCGAGTTCCCCGGGAGACTGCGGGCAAAGCCAGTGCGTACCTGACGTAGAGCGATATGGGCACGACGGTGTTGAGGATGATGATGTAGGACCAGAAGGAGAGGAAGCCAGAGAAGAAGGCACTGTCCACCGCCTCGTCCCAGGGCAGGTAGGCCTGGAAGCGCGTCCCGACCTCATGCTCCCAGATGGCATTGCCAATGGCCAGGATCACCCCCATGCAGACCAGGAATCCAAAAATCTGGCAAGAAGTGAGAAACCAAGGCGAGGCTGCCACTTAGGAAGCCCCCCAAACCAAGTGCATCCCTGAAGGTCACCACTCACACCCCAAACCCCTCAAAGAGCTCAGGCATCTTTAAAATGGCGGCACGCTCTCCTGAGAAGCACCCAGAAGTGAGAGCTTCTGTCTGCCGACCACCATGCGGCCCTGTCTCTGAACATCTTTCTTCACTGTATGACGGGGGAGCTCGGATGCCTGGAGCCCTTCCCAGACGGTCAGAGGGGGTGCGCGTGAGCTCCTCTCAACGTGACGAAGCCATCACCCACCTACCTGAGCTGAGCTCCCACAAGCCAACAAAAACGCCAAGTTTCTATAACGTTCATGATCTCATACAGATGGCCAAAAAAGTTCTTTAACCAGGGAAACAAATTTTATCTTCAAAATATAGATTACTTGCAAGTAAAAAATGTCTTAAAGATTGTAAAAGATTCTTTTAAAAGATTTAAATCTTGCAGTCCTGGGGCGTCTGGGTGGCTCAGTTGGTTGAGCCCCCCTGCTTGTGTTCTCTCTCGCGCATGCTCTCTCACAAATAAATAAAATAATGAGTCAAATAAATCTTGCAGTCCCTGAAAAAGGATCCTAAGAAGGTTCTGGTGGTTACAAGAAAAAAACTGAGACCACTGTCTGATGTCCGCCATCTGTTTCCAAAGTACACCCACCATGGATGCTTTGCAAACAAGAGCCAGCCAGCGGCCCAGGGACCGCCAGGGGGCGATGCAAGCCTTTGAGCGACAGACTTGACCGCTATCCCGGGTGAGACTTCGGCAAACCCTTCAAGGCCAGGGCAAAACGCTTCTCTCTAGAGGCTGGCCCAACCTTTGCAAGCTGGCTTGTGGGGGGCCGGCAGCAGGCAGTGGGGGCGCAAGAAGGGGAAGAGAGTCCAACAAGGAGCTCAAATTTCCAGCCAAACAAGACCAGGATTCAGGAATGGCCAAAAAACTGAAACAGAAACTTTTCCTTTGGGATCCTCCACTCTTAGAAGTCAGGGGAAAAGACCCTGTTCATTACCCATCCGCCAAATGGAAATTTTTCTTTTAATTCTCCCTCCATCCCCGTGAAGGCCTCCTTGTCCCTGGCAAAAGCAAACAGATGCTGACGTGCCACGCTAAGTCACCACCGAAACTGGAATCCAGACAAGGGAAGATTTGTTCCAGCCCTTGATTCACGCCCGTTCCTGAGGTTCTCGTAAATCACCTCTTCCAAGTCTAAAGGGAGCCTGAAATAAGCACTGCCTTTGACCAGGGAGGAGAGGCGGAAGCAACGGGACGGCCCGGGGGGCCAGGGGCAGGGGACCCTGGGAGGAGCCTTACCCAGAGCACCAGCGTATTCATCAGGCGATCAATACTTGTCCTCTTGAACTTTGTCCGGCCGCTGTTCTGCATCAGCTTCGTGTCAGGACCTAGAAAGGAAGGGGAGGAGGTGGGGGAGCCACGGAAGCGCTCTGCCGGTTCCGCAGGGCGTCGGGGTGGAGGAGACGTCAGGCTGGAGAAGGCCAGCTCTGAGGCACCGCGCACTCAGGTCGCCCCACGCCCTCCCGGGTCCCCGGCGGCGGAGGCTCACCCGCAAACACCACCAGCCCGAAGCACCACTCGGTGTTCCGCAGCACACAGCCTCGTAGCAGCATGTTCTGGTTGCTCAGGGGGAACTTGCTCTCCTTCCAGTAGAGCGTCCCGCTGAACCTGTCCAGCTTGTTGTTGGGAGGCTCGCAGACCACCTCACCTGGGCGGGAGACAGGAAGCCGCCACTCCAGGCGCCGTCTGCAGCCTGACTTCACGCCGAGACACGGCCGGCAGGGGCTTCCGCACGCCGCCGGGAGGTGAACTGAGGCGACTTTGCGGGAGGAATGAGCTGCTGCGAATGGGTATTAAAAGGACACACACCCTCCGACCCAGGGATCCCACTCTGGGGACTCTGTTCTACAGAAATAACAGCACAGGTCACGGCAGGTTCACTGAAGCACACTCTGAACAGCAAAAACCTGGAAACGAGTGGTCGAAGGACAGCTGAGTAAGTTAGAGCAGGCCAGCTCTGCGCAACACGACGCGGCTGTTAAAAGGAAGGAGGCGGGTGTCTGCGAACGGCGGCGATGCGGTGAGACACCTGAGGAGCTCAACAGGTAAGGCAATGCGGGTGTGGAGGTCTGGCTGCGCCAGGGTCCCACTGCTTTGCGCTCACGTCTGGATAAACGCAGGGCATGGACGGATACACACCGAAGGGCCGTGCACCTGCCTAGCTACGCGGGCAGAACTGGGGAGCAGGCGGCCTTTTTCTCACACACACTATGGTTTGTCCTTCTCATAAAGAAGCATTATCACTATCCAGAGCCAAATAAAAGCAAACTGAATTTCTCTAACACACACAGCAAGGAGGGAGCTATGGGCCATGAAGACCTGAAATAGCCGTGAACTCAAAAGCAGGGGAAGCCACCTTGCATTGCTGACACTCCCCCACAAAGAAAAATCCAGGGAGCTGCATCACAGCGAAAAGGAACAGGTGCAGTTTAAACCCCCAAACCCAACCTGCTCCCTCCGCCCGCAAGCCGCTTCTGCAAAGTCACTCACCATCAAACTTGGCGAGCCTACTGATGTCTCCCAACTCTGAGGTGACTGGGATTGCCTGGCGTACTTTCATGTTGGTCTCTCTGGAAGGACAGTGTCCCTAAGTCCTGGTTCCCTTCCCTTCCTCTAGATTCTGCCTGGGAGCACCTGACCTTGGGGCATCACCCTCCTCCACACGACTGAGTACACAATACTTGCACATACCCAAAGCCTTTCTGATCCCTAAAAACCTTCCAAAAGGTATAGATCCCAGACCTGGGAATCTCTTCCAAATAACAAGCTTTTTACCCTTAAGGAGGCAGAAGATGTGTGACACTGGGCATCCGACTTACCCATCGAGTTCTGCCGTCTCTATGTAGCACAGGCCATGGGGCTCACTGCTGGAAAGGAGGAGGAGATCCGCCTAGAGAGAAAGCCTGGTGAGGAGCTCAAAGACCTGACCCCCACTCGCGATGCACTGTTTGCTGACCCCTCCTCTCCCCTAAACGTTCTTGGTTTGCTTAGTCCCAAGCGTGCATGGCTGGAAAGAAGCCAGCCCCAGGTGTATTAATATGACACAGAAGCTCCCAAGTCAGAGTGCTTGGGTGGCACAGTCGGTTCAGCATCCGACCCTTGACCTCAGGATTGTGAGATCGAGGTGTGGGTCTGCTTAGGGTTCTCCCTCTGCCCCTCCCCCATCCGCACATACACATGCACTGTCCCTCTCTCAAAAAATAAATAAATAAAATATTTTTAAAAAAACAAAAAAAAAGCTCCCCACTTAACAAAGTTCAATCCATGGGTCATTACGAGGCTGTAGGAAACCAGGAAAGACTCATTTCTATTTGCCAAAAAAAGGGGAAGAGACTTGTCGCCCTGGAGGGCCACCTCCCTTACCGCCACAAACTGATTATTTTCTAGCTTGATAATATCGCCAACACAGACATTCATCCACGGCTCTTGCTGGAGGCTGAGGCAATGAGAAGACAGAGAAGAGGCTGTCAGTAGCGAGGGAAGTTCCCGGGGGACCCCCTCCTCCTGAAGGCCCCCAGCCTCCCCCAGGCACTCACCTGCCATTGATCAGCACTTGGGACTGCCGGTTATTGACCTGGTTATCACTCTTGTGGCGGAACTGAAAAAAAGGAAGAAAAGTAAGATGCCTTCCCCACTCCTAGGGACTGAGATGATGAGTGGGATGCAGAGTGCGCCGGGTCCCACCTTGAGTGCACCTGTCCACAGATCTACTCTCCCCCTGGCTCTGCCCCCCGCCCTTGGCCGAAGTGCCACAGGTCTAGGGGCCAGGAGGGGAATGGCACCGTGCCCAGGGACCTGTGCCAGGCAGAGGAGAGCAAGTTGGGAGTGGAGGTGAGAAGAGGGGCAGAAATGGAAGAATGGAAGCGACTCACATAGTCATCAGTGGCGTCTTTAACAGCTGTGATGGCGAGGACGAGAACCAAAGGCACGATGGTGGTGAACCAGGACAGGGAGGACACCTGTGGGATCAACTGCCAGGGAAGAGAGGGTGTGGCTGAGGCCCCCTCCCATCCCCTCCCGCCCCTCCCACCTCTCTCTTCCTTGACTTGACTTGGCCTCCCGAGCCGCAAAGGGTCCACTACAGGGCACTCACCTGCAGAATAAGAAGGAACAGGAAGTAGGTATTGGCAACCTCCTGGAACTGCTCAAAGAGGTTGACGGGCAGGAAGGTAAGAATGTTGTACTTGGAGGTCTTGATGCAGTTACTCTACGGCAGTGGGGGAGAAGGTCAAGAGACAGCCTCCTGCCCCAGCCCAGAGCCAGGGAGAGCCTGCCTCCTCCATCGACACTTCCCAAACCTCTGCCCCCAAAAGCCAGCAACCACAGGTACGGGAGGGGGAAAGGGGCCGAGAGAAGGGACCCTCATGGGGTCCGTGTGTCCTGCGGCACTGCCAGGCGAAGGCATGAAAAAAACAGCAGTCGCAGATGGACAGTGGCCAGGGGGCTGCCTTCCCTCCCCGGCCCCAACCTCAAGGGGCCCTTTGCCCTTTGGTGCTCAGGGAGCAAGCCAAGTCACTTACCGCATACTGGAATTTCTCATTGTATTCTCGGTCATTGGCTCGCGCCCTCCTTTCTTCTTCTGCAACAGAATGTGAGGGTGCCGTGGTCAGGAGGAGCAGATGCCGGCTGGCCCAACACCTCAGCTGGCCCAACACCTCGTCAGGCCTATGCACTCGGTGGGGTTTCCACGGAGACCCTTGGCTCCTTCCACGGGACACAGTTTTAAGGAACTAGTGCCACACCTGACGTGCCACCCAGATCTCCCCTCTGGTCCCTCTCACCATCAGCCTGGCCATTCGGCTTGGCAGGGCAGGCATCCATTCACCGGACAAGACCAACAATGGCAAGGTCTTGTGCTCGGGGCACTCAGATCCCCTCCCCCACCCCTTTAATTAACACCTTAGCCAGTAAAGCCTCAGGAGTCCCCAGAAGATAGAGCAGCTGCAGACGAAAATCTTCCTTCCCCTGGGAACCCCTGCAGATCCAGCCAGGGCACTGCCCTCCTCCTAACCTGGGGGTGGGGTGAGTGGCTGATGGAGGGTCACCCCTCCGAGCTCTGCAACGGCTCTGCGGCAGCTTACCGGCCCCACAGCCCCACGTGCGGTACCCCTACAGGAGCCTTTGCTTGTCACATGTCACCCGCAGAGCCTTCTGACTGGCCCACAATGACATCACCTTATTCCAAAGCTCATCTTCGAGGAGGAGAAGGGGGGTCGGGGATATGGGTCATGCGGGACCAAGGCGCTACGAAGGAGGCAGGAACGGGCTGTACTTTAAAGGGCTGTTCTCTCTAACTGTAACCCTTCCTGTGCCAGCGGCACACCTCGCCCCTCGACAACACGCCTGTCACTGAGTCACAGATGCGCTACCGCGGTCCTCCACACACACTGATCTGGGACCGCAGGTACCAAGTTCGCGTCCCAGGACACCGGGCTGTCCCAGGAAGGGCTCTCCAGCACACCTCTGGGGGTCACAAGGGCCACAGGCTGAAAAGGGGGGTTCCTTGGTGAGGCGTTCAACCAGGGCTGGAGCCAAAGGCAGCACTGCAGACCCCTCCCCTCCGCCCTCCAAAGACCCTGCGGAGCGCCCCGCAGTAACAGAACCTCAGCACACAGCACCCTGGGCCTACTCAAAGGGCTCCCTCCCTGCGTGGGCACCTCGCTCCCAGAAACTTCCCAGTGCGGAGCCCTCGCTCTGCGCCCACCCCCCCGCCCTGCGTCGTCTCCAAAGACCGTGCAGGGAGAGGTAAGGGCCAGACCCTCCGGAGCCAGCATCCCTGGGTCCGGAAAGGCGAGGACCAGGGACGGCTGAGGACAACCAGCTGTGAGGGTGAGGGGAAAGCGCCGGCCCGGGAGAGCTGCCCGGCGCTGCCTCCCGTTACCTGTCCCCCAAGAGGGCTTCTTGCTGCTCCAGGAGGGGGGCGCCCCGGCCCGGGCCCACTTCTCGGGGATCTCCTTGGGGACCGTCATGATCCCGGTATGAGCGGGGGAGGGCGGGCTGGCTGCCTGTCTGTCCTTGGCCTCAGCGGCGCCGATGCGGCGGCCCCCCGGGCAGGCNGGGAGGGGGACCGCCAGTGTTGTCCGGGCAACAGCTTTCATCCCGCCCCCGCCCGCGGGAGAAGCCGGAGGGCGGGGCGGATGGAGAAATGAGAGAAGGTGGGAATACAGCGCCCCGGGCCCACGACTAAGCGCTCAGGTGCCCCAAGACTAGAGGGGCAGGTACTCAGCACCCCGGGGGGGAGAGCCCAGCTCAGGCATCGGGGGAAGAATTCGCTTTGCTAGGCTCCCCCCCGCCCCCGACACACCAGGATGGCAGGGGTTGTGATCGACCCTCCTTCAGACGCACTGCCAGTCGTCCCTCCTCCCTTTGCTCCCAGAGCCACAGTAACACCCAATCTTGATGATCGCAAGGATTCCAATCCCCCCTTCCGCCCCGTCTTACCTGGGGGGCGCTTTTTTGCACACAGTGCCATCTCACCCAGCAAGGTGCCAGCAATCCCATGGGAGACCCTGCAGGAAGGTGACATTACGGGTGAGGTCAGAGGGCCAAGGGTAAGCCCTTCGCTCCCCTCTTCAGACTCCTCCTGAAGGTTCTCTTCCCAAGGTCTGACCTTCCCCACGGCCTCCCCCGCCATGCCTCAGCCTTGGATGGGTGCGTACGTGTGTGTCAGGACTAGGAGTTTACAGAAGCTGAGACCTACAGGAAAAGGAAGGGGACCGAGAGAAGTGGCCAGACAGGAGGGGCACAGCTCTCAGGGAACCTGTTCCCGGGGTAATGGATGCCCCCATGTGCCCTCCTGGTTGCAGTGAGTGGTGCCTGTGTTTACTGGAAAGCAGAGTTTCCACCAAAGGGTGGGGTTGAGGGAACCTGAGCCAGGAAACACCTGGCAGAACCTCAGGAAACAAAGTGGGCAGGCTCCACCCTTCCCAAAATGCTTATAATGCCCCCATCCTCCCCACCGGGCCTTCCATTCTCACCTCCTGCAGGGGAGCTCACACTAGAGGCATGGCCTGCATTTCCTGAACACAGCCCCCAAACCACTTCCTCTCAGTCTAGGTCAGCTGAGGGGCCTTGCCCACCCTGGTGGGGAGTTGCCCTCTCCCCCCACCCCCCACAAGCCCAGCCCAATCAGGATAGCAGTAGATGCAGGCTCAGGGAGCATCCATCAGACAGGCCTTTGCTTTCCTTCCATCTTCCCGTGTCCCTTTCACCTAAAAGGTAAAAGGCCTGGCCTACAAGAGACAGGATCACAGAGCCTCATCTCTATTGCCAGCCGGGTTCCTGGTCCTCTTGTCACCTCTTTTTTCTCCGTCTGGGTGAAAAGCCCTCCCTCTCATCAGCGCCCCTGACTCCTGCCTCCTAGGCACAGCCTGCGAGCCTGTCGGCCCAAAAAGATACTGATTGCCTGTCTGCCCAGCCTCTGTAATTACAGACTCTGGCCACAGCCCGTCACCCACACCAGTCCGTCCCTTCACTAACTCAGACTCCCTTTCTGAACCCCAACATAGGCACAAAGCCAGAAGTCCTTTTCCTCCCTGGCCCTCCCCAGCACTGACCGCCAAGGGTGCCTGGCTCAGGAGGAAAAACTTCACCCACCGTTTTAGAGATGCCAAGCCCTCCTCCAGGGGCCCTGGCCAGGGTCTCCACCCAGTCTAGAGTATGACTCATGGCAGGGTGGGGTGTGGAGGAAGAGGTTAAAGGAGAGGATGGAAGGTGGGCATCCCAAGCTGCATAGCCAGCCCCAGGTTCCTATAGGTAGGCAATCAAGAAAGGCCATCAGCCTGAAGATCTGGGTTTGAGTCCCATGAAAGAATTAATGAAGGAACCACACGCACTTTTCGGAGTCCAGGAGTCTGGACACCGAGCAGGAAAGTTGTTTTACCTCTAGGACCTGGGGGAGAATGAAAGCTGACTTGGTCCCAGACCTCACCCCCTCTGGGGGGCCCTAATAGGGAGGGAACAAGAGTGGGAGAGGCAGAAACAGGGGACCCTGTTTCACACAGCCTGGGTTTTCTGAACCATCAGGCACACCAGCCACGTCGCCCTGCCCATCACCCTGCCCCAGCCCCCTCTGCAGTCACATTTGGGATAAAAATAGCCAGCTCTGGGAAGAAGGCAATGCTCCATGGAGGAAAACGGCTCCTCCTCTCGGCCTGGCCCCTGCTCCCTTCCAGCCCAAATCCAGGAAGACGGACCCCTTCTTTCAGAGGAGGTTGGCAGGGATAGTTGTGGGCAGTCAGGGGAACAGAAGGAAATGTAATCCTAGACCCCCCAGCTCACTTGCCACCAGCACCCCTGCCCACCTTACGTCGCCAAGGACAGATGCCAGGACTCACTCCCCAGCTCTGAATCTGCACGGCTACCACCCCTCCTTGAGCCCCTGCTTTTGCCCACGCACAGAGAGCTCCACCTTAAGAGAAAAAGCCTACCAGCCCCGAACTGCCTTGTCCGGGCGCCCAAACCCTCGGACCAGGGTCACTGCCCTCACCCCAAACTCTCCCCTCCTCGCTGCTCCACGGCCCCCCTTCAGCACCCCATCCTCCCGCGGTGTGGACAGCCTCGGGACCCCCATCCTCAGGCACCCGCACCCTCGACCCTGCGAGCACGCGCGCCCGCCCCGCCTCACCTCAGCGCGCGGCGCCCAGTCGCCATCTTTGTGCGGGGCGGGGGGGGGTCTTAACCCTTCCGAGGCCGCGTCTCCCGCCCCACGCACTGCACATCCATCCCGCAGCCAAAAAGCCCAAGTTAGCCGGGAGAGTAGCGAGCCCAGACGTTTCTCGGTTTCTTCAAGTTTATTTTTTTAAGTAATCTCCACACCCAACATGGGGCTCGAACCCACGACCCCGAGATCGAGTCGCAAGCTCTTCCGACTGGCCAGCCCGGCGCCCCAAAGGGAGCGCCGGCGCGTTTATTCGCTGGAAAGGGGCCCGGAGCGCCCCCCGCGGCCCCGGAGTCAGGGCCTTGCCCCGCGGCGCACCGCACCCCTCTCCGGGACAGACGGCTGGAGAGTCTGGGCATTGGGCCGTGCCTCAGTTTCCCCCTTGGCGCTCCCTGCCATCAGGCAGGCCCGATTCGCCCCCTCGCCATCTGGAGAGCCACCCTGCGAGGTTCTGGGGATGGGAGCCCGGCAGGCGGACCCGCTCCGCAGGAAGCCCCCCTCGCCGCCCCCGCTCGCCTCGGCCCTCCCGCGCCGCTCAGGGCGCGCCCTCTGGCGGCCACTTTGACGCACTACGTCCGCGGAAGCCATCAGGGTCCGAAGACCTGCTGGGGGAGGAGGGGAGGACGGGAGGACGGGAGGAGGGGAGGAGGGGAGGAGGGGAGGAGGAGAGGGCCCTGGCCCGGGATCGCCGTCCAGGCATCCTCCCCAGCTCAGGAGGAAGCGATGCCTCGATAGCGAACGGCGACGCTGGTGTCTTCGTTCAGAGGAAGAATGTGTCATCACCAGCCCTGGATCTCTGGCCCTCTCCAGTGTCCACAAGGGAGGTGAGGGCTGTCGTGTCAGAATCGCAGCGTCGGCAACTGAACTGAGGCAGGCATTTCCAAGTCTGAGGCTTTGTGTGGGGCAAACTCTAGATCCTGAGCTGGCTCTGACTCCTCCGGGTGGTGGAGAGCCACCAGCAGCTGGTATGTGGCTGTGCCAAGCGTAGCCCCCACCAGAGGGGCCACCACAGGCACCCACCACCAGCCATTACCGGCACTACGAGAGAGGGACACAAGGAAGACCTCAGGGCTGATTCCCCTAGCCTCACCGTGGAGGACTGGGGACAGTCACAAGAGCGCTCCGGAAAGGTCTTGGGGTGATGGACACCAAGAAGAGGGTATCTTGGCAACAAAGCACAGCGCTTAGAGAGGAGCCCCCAGGAGAGCCTTGGTCCAGCCTCTTGCCTTAGGGAATTATCTGAAATACTCATTTTGCTGATGAGGTCACTAATGGCCAAGGAGGTGACTTGACATGCCCAAGAACACCATCCCTACAGTTTTGGTGGAAAGGGTGGAAGGAGAGGAGAAGGAGTAACGGAGAAAGGGAGAACCAGGGCTAAGAGAACTATGTAAGCAGGGAGAGCTGGGGACCCAGACTCAGAGCCCTCAGCAGAGGGAGGAGAGTAGAGGGACTGTCCCAGGGGAAGAGGCCGTAGTCTCCCACCTGAAGACTTCGGGGCCCCAGCCAGCCACGTAGGTGAAAAGCCGTGGGCCCAGGTCACGGGCAGGGTTGAGTGGGAACCCACAGTTGACGCCCAGGGATAGCCCGATGGCTAGGATCAGCAACCCCACAGCCACAGGCTCCAGGCCTGCAGGCACCGCCTTGTTCTGTGTGTCTATGATGGCCAAGATCCCCACAACCAGGATTCCTGTGCCCAGAACCTGGGAGTGGACAGAGGCAGAGAGGCCCCCATAAGCTGCCGATGATCCAGCTGCCCTTTGTCACCTGGGCACCCTAGACCACCAACCCATGTCATCTAACTTTCCCCAACACAGGCAGCTGGGGTGGGGGTGGCGCAGAGACCCGGGCCTTCCCAGGGCACCCCCTCACACTTACCTGATCCAGGAAGCCATTGTTCAGGGACAGGTAAGGAGCAGGGTAGGTGGCAAAGATGGAGGCTGTCTCCTTGGGGCCAGTCACCGTCAGGTTGCCACCTGTGTAATTCTGTAGGGCATCTGCAGGAGAGGGGGACACCCAGGATTTCCATCTTCGTTCACGCAAAACCACGGCAAGGCACTCCTAGCCACACGCAGATGCCCCCAGCCACGTTACCATAGTAGACGGCATAGGTGGCCCCAGAGGCACAGAAAGCTGACAGAAGCTGCACCAAGCAGTAGATGGGGAGCTTGGCCCAGGGGAGGCGTCCCAGGAGGCACATGGCCAGGGAGAAGGCTGGGTTCAGGTGGGCCCCTTCAAGGATCCGGAAAAGAAAACCAACACCCATGAAGTGTCACTGCCAGGCACTCACCAGTAATGCTGCTGTTGTTCCTCTCAACTTTTTTTTTTTTTTTTTAAGTAATCTCTACTCCCAGCGTGGAGCTCGAACTCACAGCCCTGAGATCAAGGGTCACACACTCTTCGGACTCTTCAGGCTGAGCCAGCCAGGCGCCCCTGCTGCTCGTGATTCTTTTTTTTTTTTTTTTTAAGATTTTATTTATTTATTTGACAGAGAGAGAGACAGTCAGCGAGAGAGGAAACACAAGCAGGGGGAGTGGGAGAGGAAGAAGAAGGCTTTCCGCTGAGCAGGGATCCTGATGTGGGGCTCGATCCCAGGACCCTGGGATCACACCCTGAGCCCAAGGCAGACGCCCAACGACTGAGCCAGCCAGGCACCCCTGCTGCTCGCAATGCTTAAGGCAGACGTTACTATTCCCGTCATGTGTCAGGACGGGGAGGCTCAGGGAGGTCATGCAACTTGTCGAGGTCACACAGTAAAGCCCAGGGTCTGCCTGCTCTTTCTAAGACTGTTTATGTCTCCAGGCTCCAGCCAGGCACACTGACATAGCATGTATCTGGGGGACAACCGGGTGAAGTGCTGTGCAAAGAGGACCCCAGTGGGCCTCAGGAGGGGGACACAAGAAGATAGCACTTACCCCATGCCTTGCCATAGATCTCTGCTAGGTGAGTGGAGGAGAGACACACAAAGGGAAGGGGCTGGACCAGGCCAAAGGCATATCTCAGTCCAGGGCACTAGTCAAGCTCAAGGAGATAATGTCCACAAGTCACCAAAGGATCTGCCTTTTCACCATCACCATGTACCCACACTCACGTACACGTTCTACCCCCTCTGATGACCAGACCCCACCCTCCTCACCTGAAACGTTACCACTCACGTAGATGGCTACCGTGACAGACAGAGAGCCAGCCAGAAACATGGTGAAGAAGTTGCCTTTTGTTTCTCCGCTGGTGACAGCCTGGGCCACAGCCCCCTGGGTGAGGAACTGGTGGGGAGAGGGAAGATGAGGAAAGGGAACCAGGAATAGGGAGCCTAGGGGACCCACAGTGAGGAGAGAGGCTGAGAAGAAAAGGGGTGCAGCCAAGAGAGCTGAATGAACAGGAGGGGTCAGCAAGGAAGGGAGAAAAGCAGACAGATGGAAATAAAGGGGGATGTGGAGGACGAGTGAAGAAAGGGAAGGAGGATGAGAGATGGACAGGGATGGAAATAAAAATTAGGGAGTAGGTCAGGAATGGAAAGGGCAAGGACAGGGAGAGAAATCGGTAGTTGAAAGAAGCGAGATACCAGGAAGAAGAAATAAAGACACCAGGAGGATCCAAAAACTTTCGCCCACTCCCCTCTTTCGTTCCCCCATTACCCAGCTTACCATGAGCACAAACACGCCCAGAAACTCTGCCAGACACTGTCGGGCCAGGAGGCTTCGGATACGGAGCCGGCCCTTGACTCTGGCCAGGGGCTGGCTACAGGCCATGGTGAGGACAGCCTGCCTCTGGCGGCTGCTCCCTCCTCTGCATAAGCATACGACTACTGCCTGACGGGGGAGACGATAAGGAAAAGACTTTAAAACCCACTAGCTCAGCTCCTGAACAGCGTATCTGTACACGTGTGTAGGCTAGGGAGGGAGAGATGATGGGAGAAGGTCCAAGGGCAGGCCCTGTGCATGACCAGAGCCTGGAGTTTGCCCGGGCTCTATCAACTTTGTCACCCTCATTCCTCCCAGGAGTAACCCTCTCCTATGCTGATGGGTAGAAAGAAGACTCCTGGGCCAGTGCTCTAGGCCTCGACGACCTCAGAAGGCAGCACTACTGCTCCGGCTCTGCTCACGAGGGTCCTGAGAGCCTCGGGACTCCCCAGGGCCATGCAGCTACTTAGGGCTACGTCTGACTCTCCCGCGCACAATACCTCTCGTGTGGAACGTGAAGCGCTTCCGCCAACCGTTTGGATGCTGAAAATAAAACCCACTCATTGAATGCTTGCACTGTCCTCACGCAGAGTCTCACCTCCGTTAGAAAGTGCTTCACACCCACGCTGAGCCCCACCTCCCCGTCTCTGGATGCCTGCCGCCCCGATTCTGCACAACACACAGCCACTTCCTACTTCTGATCACAAGCCTCCAGTTAGGCTCATTCGACTATGAGTCAAGTTTCTAGAGCCTGGGGAAGCAGGAGCAAGCAAAATACAGGGCCTGTTCTCCTATGGTTTATGTTCGTGTGGTGGGTGGAAACAGACAATACACACATTAAACTGCTGTGTATAGTTTATGAGGCTCTTGAGAGCTGGGCCATGCTAACCCACGGGCGCTAGCACAGTTCTGGGCACATCTGTAGCAGTTCTTTACTGGGTTTAGTGGGTACTAGCATGCCCTACTCAGATACCCACTTTGGGGCCGGTGCACCCATTTCCCAGCTGCTGGGAATACCAGACGTGGAGAGCACACAGCTGCTCCCCTCACAGTAATACCTTTCATGCTCTGAGACGGCCTCACTCAAGGTGACATGCCTTCTTACACAGCCCATGCCAATGACTGGTCGATGCAGGGATACAAAGACCTGGCCTCTTTGCCTCGATATGGAACACCCCTGAAGGATAGGCTGAGGCTTCTCTTGTAACTTCCTCGTGTCAGTCTCCCCTTTTGCCTAATCCCGCCTTCCTCATACTCCTACATGTGTACCCCTGGAGCACTAGCATCCCAACAAACCTTGTTCATGTCTCTTTTCATCTTAGTCTGTTCCCAGGGAACCCCATTTAACACGGTTGGTGTCAGGAGTGGTTCCACAAATTCTAGAATGGAACCCTGTCATGGTAGTAGGTAGAACATGGATGGTCTCTAGCTTGAAGCGATGCAATGATTAAAATTGTCAGCAGTGGTCAGTTGGAAGCGGTTACTGGTTGAAAAGTGCAGTACCTCCAGCGCTGAGAGGCTGAGGGAAACAGTCACTAGATTCTGCAGAACCAATCAGCAAGCCGAGGCAGACTGCAAAAGCCAGCGGGCTCCCTGGACAGCATTTAAGGAAAGCCTAAGGAGGACCTCTTGCGTCCAGTGGGCATCAGGGTGGAGAACCAGCTCACATACGAATGGAGGAGTAGCAGAGCTTTAGAGAAGGTGGAATCCTCAGCCCCAGAAGGTTTCCTATGTCAAGGTTAGGGTCCTTAAAGAAAAAGGGTAGGATCCTGACACTTGAGATAGGGATATGGGGGTAGATGTAAGTAAGAACCCTGAACCCCCCAGTTCCTCTGAACCCTCTCTCACATCACTTAGATTTTCCTCTGTGTCTAGTGCTCTGAAGTACTGGGTTTACTCCATCCTTGCTATTCAGCATGTGCTAGGTCTTTCAGGTTAGAAGTAAATATTCTTCACTTCTGGGGTATTTTCTTTATTTCATTGATGGTTTATACCATTCGTTTTCTTTTTTCCTTAAAAAAAATTTTTTTTAAATTGAAGTATAGTTGATATATAACATTAGTTTCAGGTGTACTTTTCTCCTGTTTCTATCTCTATCACTTGGTCTTTCTGGAGATTTCCTCAACTTTGTCAACAAAATCTTTTCATAGTTTTTCATTTCTGCCATCACATTTTTTTAACTCCTCAAAGTTCATTCTTATTTATTGCTCTTTTGTCGGAATATCTTCTGGCTTTATGGATATATCATCTCATACTTCTAAGGACATTAAAATGTGCCCTTGCTAAATTTTCAACCTTCTGCAGGTCTGTTTCTCCCAAGTTGCTTCTCTTGTCTGTATGAGTCCACCCTTTATGCTGCAGGCTATCCACAGATGTCTGGTAATCTCCAGCTCCACGTGTTTACAGTGATACTCTGAAAAGCTGATGCGAAAAATCAATCCTAAGGGTGCCTGGGAGGCTCAGTCGGTTGAGCATCCAACTCTTGGCTTTGGCTCAGGTCATGATCTCAGGGGTCATGAGATCGAGATGGGCTCCACACTCAGGGGGGAGTCCGCTTGAGATTCTCTCCCCTCCTCCCCCGCTCACATGTGTGCTCTCTCTCAAATAAATAAATAAATAAATTTTAAAAAATCAGTTGTATTCTTACATACTGGAAGCGAGGGGGGAAGAAATGGGAGGACATGTTCTACTAAATACAACTATGCAACTTTAAAAAGTGAGTAGGCACAGAAGTAGGCAAACAGATTAACAGAAAGACAGAAAGACCCAGCACAGGATCAAGATGTATTTGTACGTGCAGGTGTATACAAAACAGGTTCATAATATTTGTACATACATATGCATATGTATTTTTCCAAACAGAAAAAAATGAGGCTGGGGGCGCCTGGGTGGCACAGCGGTTAAGCGTCTGCCTTCGGCTCAGGGCGTGATCCCGGTGTTATGAGATCGAGCCCCACATCAGGCTCCTCCGCTGGGAGCCTGCTTCTTCCTCTCCCACTCCCCCTGCTTGTGTTCCCTCTCTCGCTGGCTGTCTTCTATCTCTGTCGAATAAATAAATAAAATCTTTAAAAAAAAAAAAAAAGAAAAAAATGAGGCTGGTCCCCTGGTTCATACCAAATAGGAAGATAAAATCGTGGTGGATTTAAAAACCTAAATGTAGGGGCGCCTGGGTGGCATGGCGGTTAAGCATCTGCCTTCGGCTCAGGGCGTGTCCTGGCATTGTGGGATTGAGCCCCACATCGGGCTCCTCCGCTGTGAGCCTACTTCTTCCTCCCCCGCTCCCCCTGCTTGTGTTCCCTCTCTCGCTGGCTATCTGTGTCGAATGAATAAATAAAATCTTTATAAAAAAATAAAAATAAAAACCTAAATGTAAAAAGCAGAACTAATAAAACTTATAAAGGATAAATAAAGGAAAGCATCCTTTTAACCTTGGGTTGGGGAGATTCCTAAAAGATATAAACAGCACTAACCATAAAGACAAATATAAATTTGGCTATGATAAAGCAACTTCTGTTCATGAAAAGATATAACAACGAGAATGAAAAGACAAAATTTCATTACTGTATCTTTCCTTCTTCGTTCTTATGATAGGCTTCCTTAGAAAACCCCTGGTCATTTGAGTCGTTTCGAGGAAACGACTGGTAAGTGACTGTATAGGGTCTGCCACTCTAAGGCCATGGTGCTAAAGTTTGTTGTTTTTTAAAGATTTCTTTATTTACTTGAGAGAGAGAGAGAGAGAGAGAGGCACTTGAGCACAAGCGGGGGAAGGAGTAGACGAGGGAAGGAGAAGCAGACTCCTGCCTGAGCAGGGAGCCCGATGCGGCACTCGATCCCAGGACCCTGGGATCATGACCTCAGCCGAAGGCAGACGTTTAACCGACGGAGCCACCCAGGCACCCAAAAACTTTTTTAATGAGAAAAAAATCTAGCAACTTTTGTACTAGTTACATTTTCTCCAACATACATTAATTAATTAAAAAAAAAAAAGACCATACCCAGTAAAAGAAAAAATATTTGCCAACGTATTTCTTCAAATTCTCTCATGAACTGTGCTATCGTAGTGATCCCACACCTAGGGAAGCAAGTGTCCCTGCATTTCCACACACACTTCCTCTTTTTAGAATCCGATGCATCCCTGTGTAGAAATTTTCCTGGAATTGTCTCTAGTTATCTCCTCCATAAGAATAATGATTTTCTACTGGTACCTGACCCTTTTATCAAATCGGGTTTTGGAAGTGTAACAAAAAAGTAAGAAATAAGAACACTGTGGGCCAAAATAATCTGGGAAGCCCTGGATGATATTAGAAAACGGAACAGCCTAGACAAAACTAAGACCAAGGAATTAGCATAAATAAAGGTTTTATTGGTCAGTTTGGGTGAGTCACATACTGACATACCCCCAACTGGCTGTTCCACACACCCAAGGCCCTGAGGTGGCAGGAGAAGAAGTAAAGCCCACTGATGGTGAGCAAAGGGTGGAAGAATCTGAAGGCCTCTGAGGGTTAACAAGGCTAGCGGGACCGGAACCAACGTCCTAGGAATAAATCCAGGATGGAATAGGCATCATCCAGGGCTGGAGGTGTTGGTGATTCTGGATCTAAGGAAGAAAGTGATACACATAGACACACTAAATGAAAGCGAAAGGGCAGAGGACAACGAGAAGAATAATATTAGGGGCTAGGAAAGTACGGGTTCCCGTTTCCCAAGGAAATAAGAGACGGATCCCTTTGATACACGCACTTTACTTACTATCTCTAGGATTGCCATCTGCTTCTTGACGGGTTACTGTGGTCTCTGTCCGGCCCTCACTGTCCACCACAGTCCGGCGCTCCTCTACTGTCTACAAGGAGAAGCCCCAACTGTATCTCTAACATCAGTAAAGGTGAGTTCACTGGTTTCTTTACCTAGATTGCTCTCTCCACGGCACCCTCTGGCCACAGTTCCTTCTATCCCTCTCTTCCAACTCACCCCATCTGGCTTAGTGATCTTGGTCACAGAGATGCTCTTGAAATAGGATTTGCGCTGGGGCTGCAGAACTGGGCCGAGGCCCTCCTGGGAAACTTGGGAATCAAGATCTAGACGGGCAGAGAGAGGAAACACAAAATCAAGAGTCCAAGGAAAACAAGGGCCAAGTGTGACAATAAGAAACTTCAGGGAGGGAGAACAGAGGGCACATTAAATGGCTTCTCCCTCCAGACTCACCATTGTCTTCTCTGGCTCTAGAACGGGGGGTCACGGGCCACATATCATCAAACTGTAGAAAAAGGCAAAGTAGGTGAAATGATACCTTTCAATCTGAAACTTGAGAGGTCACAGAACACAAAGTATTCCCAAGATCCAAAACTGCTTTTCCTTGGGAGAGATAATTCCACTCAGAATAGCTTTATTTACTCACCCCTACCTCCTTCTTACCTGTTTTATCTATACTTCTACCAAAAGGCTCTCCTGAACTGACACTTTCTCTTTTCAAGACTTTATTTGAGATAGAGAGAGACGGAGAAAAAGAGTGAGCACAAGAAGGAGGAAGGGCAGAGGGAGATGGAGAAAGACACCCGGCTGAGCAGGGAGCCCGCCACGTGGCTCAGTCCCAGGACCCTGGGATCATGACCTGAGCCGAAAGCAGACACTTAACCGACTGAGCCACCCAGGCACCCCTGAAATGACACTTTCTATCCCACCCAACAATCTGTCTTGTCCCCAAATCATACAGACTGGTGATTTCTTTTTTAAGATTTTATTTATTTGAGACCGAGCGAGAGACGCTTGAGTGTGCATGAGTGAGGGGGAGGGACAGAGGGAGAGAGAGAAGCAGACTCCCTGCTGAGCAAGGAGCCCAATGTGAGGCTCCATCCCAGGACCCCAGGATCATGACCTGAGCCAAAGGCAGACACTTCACCGACTGAGCGACCCAGGCACCCCAAGTGATTTTTTTTTTTAAAGCAGAACTCCCATCCCTGTGCCCCACACCCACCCACCAAAATTCTACAAGAAGCTTAATACAGAAAACAGATTAGAACACTAAGTGGAGAGGGGCGCCTGGGTGGCGCAGTCGTTAGGCGCCTGCCTTCGGCTCAGGGCGTGATCCCGGCGTTCCGGGATCGAGTCCCACATCGGGCTCCTCGGCTGGGAGCCTGCTTCTTCCTCTCCCTCTCCCCTGCTGTGTTCCCTCTCTCACTGGCTGTCACATAAATAAGTAAAATCTTAAAAAAAAAAAAAAAAAAAAAAAAAACACTAAGTGGAGAGCTTACGATCCCCACCCAAGTCTGTTAGATTCCGAAAAGGCCTCCAGTCTGTGCTCTATTATTTGTCTCCCACAGGCTCTCACTTTGGGCCAGAAGCACTCACCATACCAAAAGGTCTCTGGGAACCCCAGTCTGGTGGTTTGGGGGATCCGCTTCTTGCATCACTCTCCAAGACTCCGCCAAAGATCCTGGGCTGGTGACTATCTGGATACTTAAGCATTGAGTCCCGAAGTGTCTGTCCCTCCCGTCGTCTCTCACCAGGTGTCTCTGACTCAGGACCAAGACCTGGAAGTTCTGCAGAAAGGGGGCAGATGGATGCTGGGGGTGGGAGAGAACTTGGGCTCTTTACAACCTTGATATCATCAGTCTTCTCACACTTCCCACCCCCCAACTACTCTCTTCAGGCTCCTAATTTCACCCACCAACCCAGTAGAAACCACAGGTTGTCCAGGGACAGCCACACACCAGGAGGGCGGGAAGGCAAGGTCCAGGCCCCCATCTCGCTGAAAATGTTATTGAAATCCCGAATTAGGTCATCAAAGCCGAAGTTATCATGGAAACGCATCCCTCCTCCTGGGCTGAAGCTGAAGCCAAAGCCAAATTCCTCGGGGGGCTGGGGGCCCTCCAACCTCGAGCTCCCACGGCCCCACGTGGCTTCTTCTTCTTCCTCGTCCTCATCATCCTCATCTTCATCTCGAGTCATCCCTCCAAAAAACGGATCTCTGTGGCTGGGAGTGAAGGCAGATTTGACCACCAGAATTTCAGCACTACCTTAAACCTACAATCAGCTCCCGGGCGGCGAGGGGGCCAAGGGCATGAAGGGCTCTGGAAAACCGAGGTGCGGGTGAGAGGCGGGCCGTGGGGTCTGTGCTGTTTTCGCCTTTATCTAAGTCAGTCCTCACCTCGCGGCGCCCCGCGTCCCCTGCCCGCCCTCTCCCCTCGCTGTCCCCGCCCCCCAGCCCCACTGTCTTCCCCGCCCGGGCCCCCGTTGCATCACCCCAGACTGCAGAAAGGCTTAAACTGCTGTTAGTCCTCCTCTCAGCGGCCGCCCAGGTTACTGCCGCGGGGTGAGTGCTCAGTGTGCTGACTTCTGTCCTCTCCGCAGCAGGTGAAGGAGTGACGAAGAGGGTAGTTTCCCAAGAACTGGGTGTCAGGGGTCAAGCTCCCCTCAGAAGACCCCACCCTCGTCCGACCCCGACCCACTCTAACCTCCGAGGTCCAGAAAGGCCGAAAAAGCCCCGAAAGAGCTCAAAGAGGCTCATCCCCGTTTTGGGACTCGAACCTGCGGACCCCACCGAAGCCCATTCGCACCCGGCAGCCGCCAGTTCCGCGGCCGGAAACGGAGCGAAGCGTCGGGCCACCCGCCGGAAGGCAGGCCTGCGACCCGGCACACTGTCGTAAAACGACCATCAGCACGACGCGGGCGGGCGGGGCGCGGGGCGCATCGCCCTGTCTCGAGCCGCCGGCCACGCGCGAGGGCAATGGGCTGGCGCCCCGAACTTGCAGCTGCCCGGGATTGCCCGCCTCCCAAGCCGACCCCTTCCCGCCGGCCACCGGTGCCGCAGGGGCTTTGAGGCTGCGTGGGACCCGCCGCCGCCGCCGCCAGGGGGCAGCCTCCGCCCAGCGAGCCGCCCGCACCCGTCCGCCCGACGCGGCAGGTGCTCGGCGCGGAGCCGCGGCAGGGGACGCACGGACTTCGCGCCCTCCAGCCAAGGGGCGTGTCGTAACCAGAACGGAGTCCTAACTGCTCTAGGCAGGCTCTGCAGCTTGCAGGGCAAAGGCTTGCTAAGAGAGCCAGGGAACCCGGCGAAGTCTTGCGGGGGGAGGAGTGTGGAGCTGTAAGTAACCCTTTGCCTGTCCCTGACTTCAAGCCTCGCCTTCCTTGTACCCTCACGTCGGTCTCCGGACCCATCCTTTTCAAGGGGGTGACAGCAGCCACGCACACCAAGCACCCAAGAAGCAGTAACTGCTGTGGTCGACCCGCAGGCTCCGTTCTGCCAGCCGACGGCACGTTACCCTCCCTCCTTTCCAGCTCCTTTGCCTGGACCCGTCTACGTGATACGTCGACTCTCCAAAACCATTTCTTCCAGCTCCTGCTTAATCGTTTCCCTTTCCTCCCAGTATCTGCTGTCCGCTCCCCTCACAGCCTGAAATCTGCTGCAGGTGCAGCAGTTTCTGGAGGAGATGAAAATTTGCTGCAGTTCTTTGTAGGCTGTTACATCCTTGGGGGAGGGGGAAAGGGAACTCCTAGGGCAAGATACTGGCAGCACATTAAGGGCAAAGAGTTCCTTTTATTCTATTGCCTTCGGGCCCGCGAGGGGCTCAGCTGGTACAGAATACTCATTCACCAAACTAGTCGTCGAGACTGTCCTGGATGGATCAAGAATGGGCAGAGGCTGAAGTTAGAGGTTTTCTTTTTATATATACAAGACACATTAATCCATTAAATTTGAGGACACAGTACAAAAAAAAAAAAAAAACAACACTTCAACTAATTCATCTGACAATGCTGTTCATATTCATGACGCCATTTTTTGTTGTTGTTTTGTTTCCTAATAATAAAGGAGGAGACTTAGGGCTGTTGGGCTGATATATATTTGGGGGTCCCCCCTCCCCACCTCACCCATACACCACCAGGGTGAACAGGAGGAGGAGAAGGAAGGCAGGGCCCACAACAAAGTTTCATAATCTTGAATGCAAGGGGGGAGGAGGAGAGGAAAGGAAAAAAAAAAAGGAGAAAATACAAATCCTATAATACATACAACAGAGTGGGGATGGTATGGGAACGGGACAGACATGAAGCTGAGGCATGGGGTGGGCCGCTGGGGGTGGGGGGCAGCGGACCCCCCCCATTCCTTTTTTTCTTTGATGCTGTTTCCGTAGTTGCCAGGCTGAGAAGCCCTCTCAGAAGATGGGACCGGGAGAAGAAGAGGGTCAGGGCCTCAGTTGGCCCCCCAGCTGTAGCTGTTGTAGGCAGACTTGTTGGTCTGGGGCTTCTGCGGGATGGAGCTGGTCTGGCTACGTTGCCCGCTGCCCGTCTGCAGGGAATGGGACGATGATGAGGAGGAAAAAGGTGTCTAGTTAGTGGGACAATCTGTGACATCTTCAAGTGGAGATCTGGAAACTATCTTGCTCTCCCATTCCCCTTGCTTAGAAACTACTCTGAAGTTTACTTCCCAACCATAGAAAATTTGGTTTATATAGCTGCTAGAACACCTGTGACATCTAAGAAAGCATTTTCGACCTTTAAACAAGGTAGCAGTGTAAAGATGGCAGGATACCTTTTGAAGACAAGACAGTGAATGAATTCTACCCACTTCCAATTCCACCTCCTCCCTCTACCTCCCCCTACACTGCTCTGAGAAAAGGCTACTCTCTCTAGAGAGTGTTATGGCCTCCTGGAGAGGAGTGATCACACAGTGATTTCATTTTCACTGATCCCATGAATACCTCAATTTTGGAGGCTGTCTTTGAGAGCAAGGAAGCCCTTATCCCACCTCCCCAGCCACCTATGATGGAGGAGAGGTCACTTGTACCACCCCACGGCTCCCCACCCCTACCATACAGCCCAGCTGAGAGCCTACTGCAGGCAAGGTGGAAGACACAGTCTGAGGCCCCAGGCTCCAGATGCTGCCCCAAGAATCCTTTCCATTCCGGTAGCCAAGTGTTTCCAGAGTCAGGGAAGGGCAGAAAGAAAAAGAGGGCGCTGGGGAGGGGAGGACAAGAGAGGGACGGGAGGCCAGAGAGCTCAGCAAGGTGTCTGTGTTCGTGTGTCCTGATCTGTGACCGTGCAGCCTTTTCAAGGTCCCTAAGGCTGTGGAGGTGACATGGGGGCTGAAAAGGAGTGGGTTCGAGCACATCATCATTCAGTTTCATTACCTGCTCCTCCTGCTGGCGCTGGCAACAGAGAATCATCTGCAAATATGGTAGCTGAGGCAGAACCAGGATATATGGAAAATAAAGGGACAAACTTTGACAATAGAACTCCACCATTAGAAGGGAAAGCTATAATGTCAGGGAAGGGGGGAGGCTGGGAGAGGTCAGAGGGTAGGTGTGACCCAGGTCTGATGGGATGAGGGCAGCTGTGCTATAGGAGGTAAAGGAGAAAGGTACCAAGGGAACTGGGCAAAGGAGGTTTGAGCCTGGCCCCTTCCCTGACCTCTCCTCTGCCGGCGGCTTGTGTTATGTGTGCTTGTGTCTGTATGTGCTGTGTGCCCATGGCTGGCGCTGGGAGGGGTTAGGTGAAGGTGGTGGTGAGGAAGGGTAAGAAAAGGAAAAAGGGGCAGTTTTAAGGGACAGGAAGGAAGAGGAAGGGAAAGGAGAGGGGGAGGGCTATTACCTGGCCATCCTGCTGCAGGTGATGGTGGAGGATCTGGGAGTGCGGCTGCTGATGGGGGGTCAGAATGTGCATAAAGGGGGCAGGTGGGTAGGCAGCAGCTGTGGCCGGATTGATGGGCCCCCCACTTCCTAGGGCTGAAGGCAAGTTGAAGGAGGCAGCAGGAGTACCGGAATGAAAACCTTGTTTCTCAAAGGACTGCTATGCAGCAGGATGGAGGAGAGACAGTAAAAGGGGTTGGTCAGCAAACCAATCCCTGGAGTTTCTGAGCCCAAGCCCCCCACCCACCAAGAGCAGTATGTGTCAAAGGAGGAGCACTGCACCTGACGCCAGGTGCTTGGGTCTGTCTCCGCTCTGCTCTTTAAGAGCTGTGTGATCCTGAGAGAAGGACTCACTCTCTCTGACTCCGTTTCCTCACACATCACACAGGGGCGCTACTGACTTCCAGCTGTCAGGACCGCAGGAGAGGATGGTTGTGAGCGTGCTCTGTGACTCTACTGGCACTCCCACCCTGCAGCTGGGTCCATCAGTGGCAAAGGTCTTGGCCATGAAGTGCTCCATCGTAACTCCTCTTAACATTTCACGTATCAAACTCAATAGTCCCCGCTCCTTGCTTTTACAAAGAGCGGACCGAACCAGTTTCCCTTCATTCCACACTTGTTCCCTTGGAAAGTTGCACAAAGGCTGGCAGTGGGTAAAGATAGTCAGGACAGTAGCACAGTAAGCCCCACAACACATCACAGCCATTTGCCACGCTCATCTTCCTGTCACACTTCTCTGGCTTTTTCTCAGAGGGCTAGATTTAACCTTCTGGGAGGAACTGCAATCTAGAGAACTCATCTAGCTGGGTTTCCTGGCACCTGTCAGGGTCGTGCTTGCTCACTGGATTGTCACTGCCACGCCACCTCCTCTATGTCCGTCTCTTTCCACTTCTCTCCAGAGCTGGGCACCTACCTGGGTTTTGGAGTACACAGAACCCGAGATATCTGGCACGCCCGTGTTACTGGAGGTGACTGACACACCTGGGGGAGGAGGAAAGACAGGAGGATTAGCTCAGCTAGCTGCTGGCCCCGCTCCCGGGGAGGAGATGGTGTGTGCAGCCTTTCTAGCTATCGCACTGCAAGGGAATTCTGGTCTGTTTTTCCAGTTCAGGTCCGTCCTGAGAGATGAGAGCTCATGACCCAAATCTCTTGTCCTTTCCAGGTATGTACTGAGCATGTGTGAGAAAAAGCAAGGTTGAGTTGCTTTTTTGTGGGGCAAAGGGATATAGCCAAACCCCACTAGCATACAGTTTTCAAAACACTTTTTTTTGGTCAAAGCCCAAAAGAAATGTATTAAACTTTTAATGTCCATTTCAAATCAACCCACCCAGACACCACTCAGTCCTGCTCCCGAAGACAGGAAGTCTGGGCTCTTTCTGTTCATGAAGAGACACTTTTGGGCTCAGGATCCGTGCTTTCACAGTGTAAGGTAAGAGCTCGAGGAGCAGTGCAATCCAACCCCAAGAGCACGGTCTGTTCTTGGGAGTCTCAGCTCCCCTGGCCCAGCTTCTCCAGACTTGGCTCTTCTAGACTTATAAGACTTAACGAGCTAACACAAAGGTGCCTTTCCAGCGAAGTAATTTAAGCCTAAGCATGGGGCAGAGGGTGGGTTAGGAAGGTAGTGGGGTAGGCTATCTCCTACGGTCTACGTGGAAAATAAAATCCGACGTCCTTGTTGTTCACAACTTGAGCTTCTCCGTGAGACACAGGCTCTGCTCCACACTCCCAACAACCTGCGTGTTTCCTGGCGAAGAGCTCCCTACCACCACTACCACGTCAAGGAAACCAGAGTAGCACCACTCCTCATTTTAATTTCTACTCCCAAAACTGAAATACGCACACTATACCCTCAGGTATGGGGCCATGGGTCAGGGAGACAGGAAAAAGCCATCAGATAAAATAATCTAGCATCTTACTAGAGAAATTTTATGCCAAGATTTGAGGAATAATAACTCAAATTTAAAGCACACTTTTAAAGACACATTCACTCTCATCACATGAGATAAAATGAAACCAGAAAAACTGCATTTCAGCTTGTATCCTTGGATCCTTCTCTCTTGCTGTTAGGGGCACTTTGATGGAAGAGTTTTTAGAAGCACCGTGCTACAGTGACCAAGTCACAAATTCCCCCCAAACTCAAGAGCAATTCCCCCTTCAAACTCAAGAACCCCCATCCTCCCAATGCCTGGGACAAAAGCAGCCTTCAGAAGTTAAGCCCTCCTTGGATAGCTACTGCAGAATCTTCCTAACACAAGTGGCACCTTAACCTGGAAAGCCCTCCCACAGCACAAATGCAGACAGTTCCATGGAGGAGCCAAGAAAAAGAACAGAACTCCAGAAACAGAGCATGACAAAATACTGGCCCACCTCCAGAGCAGCAACGCTCCACTCCAAAAGCATTGAAGTCAAAGACAGGGACAATACAGGGACTAATGGGGGTAGCTTTGCCCCCTCCCTCTTCAAACCCCACATGCCCATGTGCACATCACGGGTAATGGACGTAACTTTAAGAACAGTTCATTTACGGAAAAGGCTAAGCCGCCAAGGGGGTTTGTGTGAAAGGGCTGAGAGTGAGGCAGGACAGACAGGATACCAACAACATCTTTGCGGGAAATCAGCGACAATGACTGATCTTTACTGCAAAGGATCAAACACCTTCCAGACACCTGGGGTTACCCCATGCTGGATGAGAGACACGGCTAACAGCTTTCTCAAGCTGGGTGGTAGGGAGGAATTTAGTTCTAGATTGCTAGCACCCCCCCGCCCCCGGTCTCATTCTCTCATTCTTTCCAGAGGCTGGATTAGCTAAAATCCAGCTTCTGGTCCTGAGGATTTAGTCTGGGTATTGGTTGAAGGGACTGGAGATACAGGACAAGAGAACACTGTAGCAGCCCTAACAGCCTGAGTGTGAGCACTAAACGTAACGGGTGTTGGCTTCCCCACTTACCCTTCACCAGTTACGAGAAATCTCCTCAGACTAGATAGAGTTCTCTTGCTTTCCTTCCAACGGTCAACACCTGATCTATCCCCCACTCCCAAGCAGTGATGACCACACTGACATGATGCGGACAGCATGGAGGGGAAACAAGAACCAATGTCTCCCAGCATGGCAGCACCTGGGGAAGTTGTTCACACTCACAGGGAAAAATTACTCCAGAGGGCTGGGAACAAATACAAAGGAAGTGGAATATCTGGGTTTCCAATTAACCAAGGATGGCGTTCTCACCACACAAGTTAACTGCAAACAAAGGGGTGATGGTGTACTAGCAGTTGGGTTGAGTGGGGTAAGAATTTCCATAGTCAAGGAGAAGTCTGCACAAATCTCTCCCACACACCCTCCTTAGCTACACCCACAGGTGCAAAACGACGAATAATCCACAAACTTGAGGGACTAAGAATAAGAACAATGTTGCAGGCTAGCACAGTTTTCACAGCGGGAGTCATCAACTAGCTGGTCACGAAAGACTTTTATCAGATCTAAACCAGCCACCTGGCCTGGGGCCTTGAAAGCCACTTCCTTAAATCAGCTCTGGCCACCTCTTCTGCCTTTCATCATGACAGGACACTCCAAGCTGTTTCTGTCCTCTCCCTTTGCTTACATCAGAGGCAAGGGGGAAGATCTGAGTGGAAAAGTGAAGAGCTGCAATAAGCATGGAGAATCAGGGACTTTCTACAAGATAGCTTTCTTTACCAATCAATCAAAGGGCTGGAAACTGAGGCTGCTTCCCCTCTCCCACCTTAATAAAATCACCACGACGAGAAGTTAATCGTTCTTAGTTCTTTGGCTATGCTGGGGTTTGATTGAAAAGGCCCCCCTCCACCCTTATCCACAGCACAACATTGGCTCCTAGTGTCCAGAAAGACATGCACGGAAAGAACGCCAGAGTTAGCTAAAGAAATACCACAGTTTATTGAAGACTACAAATATTTTGTTACAAGTTGAAACTACATGCCTTCCAGAAATCAAAAGCAACAGCAGGTGTGTGCATTGATGCTTCCGAGGTGCTGCACCGCTTGAACTCGAAATGGGTAAGACAGGGTCAGACACATGGGGGAGAGGGAAATGGGGGAAGGGCAAGGTCAAAGCCCAGAAGGTATCCACCAACTCATTTCCCCAAGCCACGCAGGCCATGGCCTCAGCTCAGCAGGCTCTCCTCAGTGGTCTGGTTTCTGAAACAAGACTTCAGTGCAAATTTATACACACACACAAAACACAGCCCCCAGCCTTGGGCCAAATTAGCTCTCTGCCGTCCAGAAATGCTTGTAAGGGGGTGGATATTTTCTTCCTAAAAGGAATCAAATACATAAAAATAAATGAATTTAGAGGTTGATGAGGAATGGGATGACAAGAGCCCTCTGTGGGGTTGGGAACTGGGGGTGCTCAAAAAACTGTTACAGCAGGTTTCTGAAATCTTAAGGGGAATAAGGAACTAGATTTCCAGAATGAGATATACCATTCATTTGTATTATCAATCACCTACCCTTTAAAATTCTTCAATCTGGTCCAGCTAAAACTTAAATCTAATGTTCTCAGAATGGGGCCACTCCAAGTCAGAAAGCTTACGATCCTCCCCTCCAAGGATTAGGACACACCTCGCTCGGTGAAAGGGGCAGCCACAAGGAGTGGGGTGTCTCAGGATTTCTCCAGGTTAAATCCAGACTCACTCCAAGTTGCTCCAACACAGCTCAAAGCTCCACCTGGCTGTTAGTTTCCAGACCTATTGCCCTCTGTGCTCAGCTCAGTTTCCCAATTGTTGAAAACTTTGGACAACTGACCCACCTGGAACCTACAACAGGGGTGAAGAATGCAGATGCAGCTCCATCCAAATCACCATGAAAGCGTAAGTGAGCTTTAGAATTCTGAAAAACCCTCAACCCCAACTCTTTGCAACTGCAACAACCTACAAATCACTAAAAGAAGTAGACCGAACCCCTCCAGAAGTGGAGTGCAGATGTCAGGTGTGGGAGCCGGGGCTCGACTGGGCTATCTTCTAGGTCAGTACCCAGTCAGAGGATTCCTACATTTCCCTCCTGCCATCAGATGTGCAAACAGACTTTGCCAAGAGACCAGCCATACAAAGGTCCCTAAGGTCCTACTCTCCCTCTGCTGAGCACTCACACCCCCATGCCTTTCCACATCCTACGTTTCCCAGCTAGGGAACAAAAAGCAGCTGCATAAGAAAAGGAGTGTAAGCCAAACCCACCTGACTCTGCTAATTCAGGGAGCACCTCACCTTCTGTGCTACCAGTACCGGACATTCTCACGCTTGCCTCCACTGACATCTCCGTAAAATCTTGGGGTCCCTTGCCCTGCTTCCCACCCAGAGTTTAGGCCAGCCCACATATTGTAACAGCCAATGCGTGCCCCAGGGCCTTGCAATCGTGACTGCTGGACACACGTTCCTCCATCAAGCAACTCTGTTGGTACTGCTCGGAGAGATGCTCACGTCAGTCCCACATAAGAATCCCACATGGAGCTGCTAGCAGCTCACCTCACCAAGCCTGTTGTCTCCAGCACCACATCTTCCTCCCTGAAACTCAGTCACATCCTGCAGAAACCACGGACAGCCAGGATCAAGATGAGCTTACCAGTGTTGTATCCGTGAGACCCATATCCACTTGGCTGTTGAAAAGGGGTGGCCGATGCATTCACACTGACATTCACACCATGCTGCTTGGAAGAGGTAGGAGCCACCTGAAGACAAAAGGGCTAGAAGTGAGGTCACATGCTGGCAGAGAACCATTCCCCCCTACCTGTCCTACTCCAGGGACTGGGCATTCGGAAGGCTAACATCCTGAGATAGGCTGACCCGTGTGTGCTTAGTGAAATGGGCTCCCTATGGAGCTTTGTAAAATCTACCAGTGAAGTCAAGAAATGGTAGTTCGAAGGAAGGGAAAGGGGCGAGTGGCAGCAGGGAATGAAGGACAGTCTAGGGTATAAAGCTGTATGGGATCACATCCCCTTTAGATAATTCTAAGAACAGGTAACCTTTACCCCAATACCACCATTCCAGCCCCCTCCCTCTGCCAGGCCAGAAATAGGCCAGAGGTGGAACTGTTTCTCCTCATCCATTATTAAAAAGTCAGATTCTAGCCTTGAAGCCAGCTAGGATAGTGTCCGGGGGGCTGGGATTCTTCACCACCACAAGGGAAGACCAAGCCCAGGTACTCACAGGGAACACAGCAGGCCCATACTGGAAGGTGCTGGGGAGGCCCGGAACCCCTGTGTAGTATGGCAGGCTGGTATAACTGTAGCCAGGAGGCAGCGCCGGGTTCAGGAATGTCTGCTGCGTGGTGTGGTGAGTTTGAGTCTGGTTCTGTTGGGGTTGGGCCAAGGTTGTGGCCGGGGCCGGGGAGGAGGCATCCCCACGGCCAAACTTTGTGAGGTCACCTATGATAGGAGAGGCCGAATGTACGTGCCGCTTCTTTCACCCCCAACTCCAGAAGACCCCGATCCAAGACTGTTAAAGTCCAATTCTTTGAATTACGTTTCTTTGTGGCAACACTTAGTATTGCTGAGCACATACTCAGCACAGTGCTAAGTCAAGCCAAATGTTGGATGCCTGCACAATCCTGTGGGAGACAGGCCCTCAGAACAAAGCTCCTGCGTGATTTCTCCGCCCACTCCTATCCTTTCATCCCCCATCCTTCCCGCCTTCCCTTGCTTCCCCTCCACGAGGAACACTCCATCGTGGACTCAAAACACATTAACAGGTCAGGAAAAAAGCTAGATCAAAGAGGACGACAGGTCAGGCATAAAAAGTATCATGGCCTAGCAAGGCACTGTGAGCAGGGAACAAGAGCAGAGAGAAGCAAAGAAAGGCCAGTTCAAGCACTGTACTTCCTGGCAAAGACTGGAGAATGGCAGAGAAAACTAAGTCAGTACCACAGGAAGACAACTAAGTGGGATGAGAAGGAAATGTCCATCTTTTGCACCATTCCAAATCTATCCACCCTGATTCATTCCATCCATTCTATACCTTCTGCCAAAGGTCTTAATTAAAGTGTGAACTGGATCCCTTCTTGCTATTAATCAGGTTTCTGCCACCAATCCCAACACACTCTCCCTTCATTCAGCCCCGTCCCAGCCGTACCAGAGTAAGGGTTGCTGGCCAGGCTACCATCCCTCCCAGTCAGCGGAGTGGTGGGCGTGGGAAATGGGATGCTGTAGTAATCCTAGAAGAGAGAAACCAAAGAGCAGACACTCAATGCCCTAATGCCCTCATGCCCCAGCAGGAGTGCAGCACAAGGTGTGAAGCACAATGTTGGGAGTGCTGCAATTTATCCAGCCACCGGTTCAGCTGGCTAGAGCTGGCACGAACTCCAAGTTACTCTTGCATACACTGTCCCCCTCGCCTGGCCACAAACACAGTCAGACAAGGTCTACGGGTATGCCCACCAGAAAACACATCAAGTCCTTCGGAACCAATGATATTCTCAAACCTTTAGGTACTATCCCTAACAGTCTACTGCTACTGAAAAATAGATTGCCTTTCTGTAATTCCAAGGGCCTGACACATACAGAAAAAGCATCCAGAAAGCTCCAGAGTACTCTGAGCTATAGATTAGGTTAAAATTTCTTTACTTCAAAGAATCACAACCGATTAAAAAAAAAAAGTTACCTCCTGTTAAACCCGCTTCCCAAGTCCCTGTGTTCTAACAGATCTTGAGAATCAGAGCTTGTGTGTGGAGGCACAGGCTGGGGAAGAGCTAAGCCTGTGACTTATCAACGGCACACCTGAAATAATCCCAACAGTAAGGTGAAAATCACTTTCTTTTCCTAAGCTCTACACCATATACTCACCAAGGGAAATCTTGTCTGAAGCATCTGTAAGTCATCATAACCATATACTTGTGGCTGGAAGACACAACAAACACGTAACAATATTAATAGGAACTGGTTACCATAGGAGCAAACCAAGGTGCTAAGAAACAAGATAAGTCATTCTTAGGAAGAACAGGACATAGATTACTTCTTTCAGTTTCCTTTAAGAGGAAAGAAGTGAAGTACAAAGATATTAAGTGATTCATGAAAGGTCTTAAAGCTTTCCTTGAACTACGTACATACCACACTGTTTCAACTAGGCTGCCCAATACCCCCCCACAAGGCAGCAGTGGGACAGACAGGAGCCACATACAAACAGCCTACTTTACTCTTTCTTCTACCACTCTTTGTCACAGCCTCCAAAAATATGGCTTAAGATTCATCTCTTTCAGAAAGGATTCACGTTTTACTCTTATTTTCTCTAATGTATGGTACTAAGGTGGCATGTTTATTGTTAAAAAATGTGTAGGGGTGCCTGGGTGGTGCAGTTAGTTAAGCATCCATCCAACTCAGTTTCGGGTCGGGTCATGATCTCAGGGTTATGAGACTGAGCCTCATGTTGGGGTCTGTGCTCAGCGCTGAATCTGCTTAAGATTCTCTCTCTCTGGGACGCCTGGGTGGCTCAGTTGCTAAGTGTCTGCCTTCGGCTCAGGTCACGATCCTGGTGTTCTGGGATCGAGCCCCGCATTGGGCTCCCTGTTCAGCAGGAAGCCTACGTCTTTCCTCTCCCACTCCCCCTGCTTGTGTTCCCTCTCTCACTACCTCTCTCTCAAATAAAATCTTTAAAAAAAGAAAAAAAACCCTCTCTCTCTCTGTCCCTCCCGCTCATGTGCATTCTTTCTCTCAAATAAATAATAAAATCTTTTTTTTTTTTTAAGATTTTATTTATTTATTCAACAGAGATAGTGACAGCCAGCGAGAGAGGGAACACAAGCAGGGAGTGGGAGAGGAAGAAGCAGGCTCATAGAGGAGGAGCCTGATGTTGGGGCTCGATCCCACAACGCCGGGACCACGCCCTGAGCCGAAGGCAGATGCTTAACCACTGTGCCACCCAGGCGCCCCTAAAATCTTAAAATATATATATAAAACATTACTGGATGTTTCCTCTGTATGATATTCACCTAGACACTCTATCTGAGGAACAAGAACAGGTGTCTTTTTAAACATTTCAAAATAAATACCCTTCACCTTAATAGACACCAAATCCACGAATCTGACAGAAGATACACCAGGGCAACAAGGTACCAGTGTCCGTCGCCTACTTTCAGATAGTCGGGTCAGGGAACTCTGCTCTGACTGGTCAGAGCCAGCAAAGACCCTCCAAGACAGGGAATCAATCCAACCAGAGAAAATAATTCACTGAGAAATGGAAAGGGATTCCAGGTAGACACTCTAGCCTTTAGCTTCAGAGGCCCAGAATCCGTGTGTTTTGGTGTTTTTTTTAAATTTTATTTATTTATTTGACAGAGAGTGAGAAACAGCCAGCGAGAGAGGGAACACAAGCAGGGGGGAGTGGGAGAGGAAGAAGCAGGCTCACAGCGGAGCAGGGAGCCTGCTCTGCGGCTTGATCCCAGGACCCTGGGATCACGCCCTGAGCCCAAGGCAGACGCTTAACAACTGAGCCACCCAGGCGCCCCCCAGAATCTGTGTTTCATGCAGAGAAAATACACAATAGAAGACATGGCTTCTGTCAGTCCTTCCTCTCTAGAAACGATTAGTCCTTCCCAAACTACAAGGATTAAAAACCTGTTTGCTTGTACGTTACAACCCCCCTTTATCCTGTACTTAGTCTTCCACCTGAAGCCGGAGCTGTAGCCACCTCATCTTCATCATCTGCAGAAGGTGCTTCAGTCTCACTTACCGGGTAGGCATGTAACAGCCCTGGAGCCATAATGTACGGATTAGGCAACAATGGCGGGACCCCAGGAGGGAGGTTGGGAGGAGCTTTTCCTAAAAAGAGAAATAATTTTTATCCTGTCACACAAGTACTTCTCTCCTCTGTCCCAGAGGAATGCCAACCACCTTCTACCTGAAGTTGTAGCAACTGAGCTCCTAGTCGAGGCTGTGACGGTGGAGTTGCTGCTGAGGCTGAGGCCCAAGCTGCTCCCGCTGCTGAGACTAGAAGAGACACTGACCACTGGGGGAGGCGCAGAAACCGTGCTGGACGTGGTGGAGAAAGTGCTGGAGGAAGAATGGAGGTTCGCCTCACTGTCCACGCTTGTGTGCTTAAAAAAGGGGGAGCGGTGGAAGACAGGAGGAAACAGTGGTTAGCAAAACAGTGATTAGCAAAAAAAAAAAGGTCAGGAGAGATGCACACTCCCTTCTGCTGGTGAGAGCACATCAGCCTCCCAATTAAAAAGGCTGTGGCGAAGTTCTGGGTGTCCTCTGCCAAAGGAGTTAGAAGAAATTCTAACTATCCTCCAGCAGCACATTTCCCAAGACTCGTCAGGCAGGGGGTAGTTAACAACAGACCCACTGCACATCATCCCCCATCAGAGAGGCAGCAGAGCAAGTGGGGACAAACACCCCAGAAACCAATGCTGGTTGACCAGTGAACAGTTTAAGTCAAGGAAATACATCCTGCTCTTCTCTCCCACATTCTCCTTCACCAGTTCAGCAAGTTCTGATGAATTTGAACCTCAAAAAGTATATTTGAGGAAAAAGAGACTAAAAGGAAACCTTAGCACTCATTATGTTTCCCTGGGTTTCTAGCAAACCAGACACCTTTGCCCAGAATGGGTCTTCCGGGGCGCCTGTGTGGCACAGCGGTTAAGCGTCTGCCTTCGGCTCAGGGCGTGATCCTGGCGTTACGGGATCGAGCCCCACATCAGGCTCTTCCGCTATGAGCCTGCTTCTTCCTCTCCCACTCACCCTGCTTGTGTTCCCTCTCTCGCTGGCTGTCTCTCTGTCAAATAAGTAAATAAAAATCTTTAAAAAAAAAAAAAAAAAAAAAAAAATTTTAAAAAAAAAAAAAAAAAAAAAAAGAATGGGTCTTCCTTACCATCTCAGCCTAATTCCACATGTGGTTTTTCTAAATCACAAAAGTGAAATTATGACTTGAGCAAAAGCTTTCATCTGGCCTCCACTTTGATAGGATGCCCAGACTCACACTGATGATTTTCAGCAGCCACATTCAGCATATCCAAGATCAAGGAATGAGAACAGCCACACCAGTGAGAAAGGGACATTCTTACAGAATTTATCAGAATATACAAAGACCCACCCACTTCAGTGTTAAGAAGAAAGAAAAAAGTCACATAAAGACTCAGATTAAGGGAACTGACCCAACAACTCCGTAATATTTCTGGATTCTCCTGCCTCTGCCACCTCCTGAAGAGATTTCCAAGAATCCCCTTCTTGAAAAGTCTAAGAAAACCACACTTCCTCTTTTGCAGCATCACACTTACCAAAAGAGTGGATGTAGAAGTGCGCCCAGAAGATGTGGATGATGAAAGGGTATTCTGCTGTGTGGATAACGTGCTGCAAAGAAGAGGCTGCCATCAGCCACAGTGCTATGGTTATGTGACCTGGAGCTTCCGTCAAGAACACGGATGAGGAGGTGAGACGGAATACAGGACCAAGGAGAGCGGAGATCGTGGGGAGCACAATGGCCAGCCACGGGTAGGGAGCAGACACAGTGAGAGTGGCTGCTGAAAAGGGAGAAAAGGCCTCCTCTGCTTATACTTCCCATAGCTTTCAGGCCATCCACGTCACTAACGTGGCCCCTGCCAGGCGGCAGGGACAGGATGGAGGCAGGGAGCCCCATTACTGCTCCTCCCAGCCCCAACATCCCACCGTGACCCCAATCACCTGCTGTGTTGTGTGGTGGTAGCATTCGGACTCTCCTCACCGTGGCTCAAGCCACCCAGGGAGGATGAGTGTTGACTGGCTGTTGTCAGTAAGGAAGCCGCAGACACCGTTTCGCTGAGAGGGGGGATGCCAGAAGTAGAAGGTGAGTCAGATTTCACTGCAGCGCCTGTAGCACCTGGAAATAAAGAATAAATAATTCACCTCATCAGAGAAAAGGGAGTGTTTATGAGAAGTAAAGAAATGACTCCTAGTCATGAGAGTCCCAGGCTGTCCCCAAGCCAAGACCGTTGAGTTATTTAATAATGCACTGTGTGTGTTTATGTAGCCCCTCTCCCCGTTTTTTTTTTTTGTTTGTTTTTTGTTTTTTAATTCCAAGCATTTCAGAGCACTGATCTCGTTTATCCAACAAAAGGAACCAAGGGTATTATCACTGTTCCGAACAAAGAAACTGAGAACTTAGGTTTGGTATTAAACAGCAAGGCAGCACCAGACGAAGACCAAGAGTTGGGCCTCTTCTCACTCTAACCTAAGAAGAGCAAAAATACCGAAAGGGGAGAAAAACACTACAACGCAGAGGAAAAAGCCTGGAAAACACTCACCTTCAACAGATTGCGTGGTCTGTAACTGCGTGGCCTGCACAGAGCTGAAGCCATTCTGGTACAAAAAAACAGAGGAGTAAGAAACAGACAAACTCAAGCGACTAGGTCAAATTAGCACTGACTCAGCTTAATTTTCATCAACACATCTTTCAGAGAACTCTGCAAGCTAACCAAAGGATTAGCGTAACGCAGACTATCCAAACAAAATGACAAGAATTTAAAATGGAAACGAAAACAAGGTATGCCAATCCTGTGTGACCCACGGCAGCAGAAGGCAACCCTCAAACTGCTCGAGAGATCCCAAACCCAGAAGAGACACAGGAAAGGCCTAAGTCTAGGGCCCCGGGGCAGATGGGAAGTACGACAGTTCAGCCAAACCAGCCACTGTGCTGGCTGCATCTGACCATCACTCCACAGCACTTCTGGGACAGGCTGTCCCCTCACCAGGCCGAGACACAGCAAGGTGTCCACTGATACACACCCAAAAGTCTAGCACTCAGATCTTCCCAGAAAAGTAAACAATTATTTGACATTGAACAAAGAACGAATCTTTACTACAAAGAGAATGGTTTTCTGGCTCTGAATCTCTAGGCTTGCTGAAAAGAACTTTTTAATTTCACAAACCACAAAAATGTGCTTTTTCCAGCTTCTCAATCTGCACTTCTGAGGTATCCCAGCACCATTTTGTCAAGAAGTAAAACACTAGCACTGAAGAGACTCTGCCCAATATTGTCCTAACCAGAGCCCAGGGACTCATAAAGCCACTACCTTTGCCTGAGTCAGGTCCTTTTGGGGTGATGAGGAGATGGAGCTGGGGTACCGTCGAGTCTGTGTGGACCTCTGTTCATACAGAGGACCCTGAGCATTATTTTGGGAGGTATAGGTTGTCGACTGAATTGGACCGCTCTGATAACCGGACTCCTGACTCTGGTTAGATGAAATTGTGGATGAAGATTCACTGTGGGGAATGCAGAAGGAAAATCTCAGAGAAACAAAGCAGAACAGATCCACTGATACTAAGGAAATGGTGGAGATCTTCCACTAGAGCAATTTGATTATAATCAAAAGGAAAACTTCCAGCAACAACTAAAAAAACAATTTTCTCCTGACAACAAGGGGTATTTCCACATCCTAAAGAGTCAGGGATCTAAACTAAAACAGCTACCTTACATTCTGCTGTTATAAGAAAAAGACGCAAAAGCAGAAAGGACAGACCACTCTTGATCCCTCTGATACACCCTAACAGGAACCCTAAGCACAAAGAAAGTCATCTTTTGCTCATATTCATTTTAAGGAATTCTGAGCTCCTGGCTCTCTCAGAAACCCTATTAGATATAAGGCTACTGGCAAAACTCTCCTGAGAACTTTTAGAAATATTCACATGAATTAATGGCAATTATGATCCAACAAATAGGCTAGGGCCTAACACCTATATTTTTAAACTCGAAGGACTGAGGAAAATAGCCTAGTCCCAGAAATTCCTCCAGGATTTTCTATTGCTTATGCTGGCCCTCCCTGATAGTTATGAGAGGAGGCAGGAAAGGTTCCTTTCGATTTGTGTGATATATCAATGCTACACCTTTGTGAGAGGCCAGAGTCATACCCTTCACAGGCATAAGGCCCACCCCGAAGGACCAAATGTGTCAGAGGCATTGTTAGCCAGATGCCAAGGCCCTCTCGTTAGAGGTGTTATACACACCTCTTAAGAACTGGGCGCGGAGACGCTAAAAGTACCCAAGAGGCATATCTCCATCTGTTTAGAGTTACAGATAATCCTAGTAACAGTATTTTGAAATGCTTAACAAAATGCTATAATCAGCTACTTTTCCTTCACTTAGTCAGAGGCTCAGCCTCTTCGGAACTATAGGAATCAGCAAGAGAGTCAGAAAAAGTAGGAAAAGCCCAATAAAAAAAGTCTTATGATTGATGTTTCCTCTACCTGGCCGTGCTGGTATAGAGGCTACTTGGAGCCTGGCTTGAAGAGGCGCTCGTGGTGGGGGTGGACTCATAATCGGAAAGGACGGGCTCTGACCCAAACTGCAATGCCCCAAACTGCAGGTTTAGCCCTGAGATATCTGCTGAGCCAGGCATCTCCACAGCCAGAGCCGGAATCTGTAAAGAGAAGGTAATGGTTTTACTACAACCTTACTGTAAGACTAACAACAAAAACAACAACAAAACCCTCTCAGCTTCAAATTTGCAGACTATCATCCCCTTACAATCTCAATTCCCAAATCCCACACCCCTTTTGCCCTAAGATGACACCCATCTCAAAGTTCAGGTACCTTTGAAGTCAAGGAGGCCTTTTTCTTCTGCTGTTTCAATTTTTGCTGAGCCGGCTGAGGGCTAGAGGACTGGTTGTCTGAAGACCCAGGAGACATCTGTGGGGCCGAGGTGGATTTGCTTGGCAGAGGAGAAGAGGGGGGTGGAGGTGCGGCTGTGGAGGTAACCACTGCGGGTGGCTTCTCCTGAAGGAATACTTCCATCATGGTTGAAGATGGGGTGAAAGCCTGGCGTTTGGTAAAGGGGCTGTGTACTGTTGAATCATTTGGGTTTTTCAAATCTGCATGAAGAAACCCAATATGTATGAGACCAGAGATGCTGATGATAAATCTCAAAAAAATGCTATTTTCCTACTCTAGAGCCGTAAAAAGAGGCCCTGAAGATTCAGTACCTCATATAAACAGGCTCTCTTTTGGGGCATACTCTCATTTCTAAAAGTGACAATCACTGGATCGTATCTGTTCTAAGTACAGCCTAATCAAGTCAGGACAATTACCCTGCCTGTGTTAAGACAGGAATGTAGAACTATCCATATTTAGAGTGTAAGGTCCTAAAATGGCCAAGTCCATGTACCTTCTCAAAGGCAACATGTTGTTTTCAAACACTAAAAACCAATCAAACCAATCTAGGGAGAATCCAAAAACCCCCAGGTCAACTGAGGACTACAACTATGTATGTGTCTCATTTTGATAAAGAGATACTGAACCTCAACTTTTTACTATTCTCTAGTTTTCTGAACTCAGCCTATCTGATTTGGGGAAAATCAGTATGGGATACTAGCCAGTCGGCTGCCCTTCTCCTGACTTTAAGACATATTCTCCACCCTTGACTCCTGCCAGCTTCTGGCATTAATGCTCCAATGCTTAAAGAATTCAAGTCACTTTCCATCCTTCTCACCGTACTGCACCAGCGATGGGGATTGTGAGGCGGAGCCCATGTCCCAAGAGGAGGTGGTGGTGGTTCCAGACTGAGAATGCTGTGCCGCCAACTGGGCCAGGGCCTGAGCAGTCTTGAACTGCTCCAAGAACTGCGAGCCCGTGGTGCTGCCACCTTTGGCTTCGCCGACATCACCAAATCCTTTCCCTAACATGCTCACCTGTAGATCAACACAGAGATGAGAGAAGTCTACAGCGAGCAAATGTGTTCACTACTACGGTGAGAGCCAGCAGAGATGCGACAAGTAAAGAATGTCACGAGACTGAGTACACAGTCTAGTCCTTTACAGCATGTCTCTGGAGTCAGACTGCACAGGTTCAAATCCTAGCTACATAATCATGGAAAACTTATTTGTAATTTCTCTGTACCTCATTTTCCTCACCTGAAAATAGAAATGAAAACAGTACTGCATAAAGTTGTAGGAGGATTAAACTAATAATGTATATAAAAAAGCATTTAATGTATGCATGGCACAAAATAAGCACTCAAAAAAATGAGAGCCTTTAAAATTTATACCATCACTTTCTCCTCAGGGATAAAGATCTAATGACTAGAGGGAATTTTTTTTCTTTTTAAAGTTTTAAATCAACCAGTATGCGATTATTAAATTAATATGAAGGTTAATATAAAGTTTTACTTTAGCCATTGATGTCCTTGCCTCTTCCACTAAATAGCCGAAAAGTAACAAGAACAACTAACTGGAGCCTCACCTCGATGCTGCTCGTAACTAGCACAGAAGCCAAAGAAGAGAAGCTAAGGGCCTATCAAAACTTTGGCACCAGATAATCAAATAATGAGCATCATCTGTTTTGTCTGTGTGTATCCAGTTCTACAGGGTAATCATGAATAACAAAGCAAAATTTACTTTTAAAGCTTTTGGGAGATTTTCCCCACTCCCTACTGCCAGGTAAGATGACCAGCCTTGTCCAGAAGATGAACCATGTGACCTTGACTACTTCAAAACACCTTCAGAGAGATTTAAAATCTAGATTTCCTTAGGTTCTTACCCAACCATACCATCCTCACCAACACTGAGCAGTGCCTTTTTTTTTTTTTAAAGATTTATTTATTTATTTGAGAGAGAGAGCACGTGTGTGCACAAGTTGGGGGGGGGGCAAGCGTGGTGCAGAGGGAGAGAATCCCGAACAGACTTCCTAATAAGCACGGAGCCCAATGCAGGGATCAATCTCTTGACCCCGAGATCACGACCTGAGCCAAAACGAAAAGGGACATTCCACTGAGCCACCCAGGCGCCCTGAGCAGTGCTTTCTTATACAAAACCAATCTGTCTAACCCAAGGTAAGGA
Organism: Ailuropoda melanoleuca; assembly: GCF_002007445.2. Taxonomy (NCBI): domain Eukaryota; kingdom Metazoa; phylum Chordata; class Mammalia; order Carnivora; family Ursidae; genus Ailuropoda; species Ailuropoda melanoleuca. Next base: position 128,825,247 of record NC_048225.1, read on the forward strand.
ATTTTTCCCACTTCAGTCTATATCACAAGATTATATAAACAAAAACACCAGAAGTCGAGTTAAAAGTAAGGGATTATGGCAAAGATAGGATTTCATATAGCAATGATTACCAAATAGTCTGCAAGTGCAGAGCTGTAACATTAAAGGCATAGCACATTAGATAACGTCCACATATCATACAAGATAATGAGGACCTCCTATATTATTTACATCTACTAAATTTTAAGGGAAATTAATCCTCTAATATTTACTCTTAATGGGAAAAAAACATAAATAGCATACTGATTAATACAGCTAATTGGAAGAACACAATGGTATTTTTAGTTTAGCATCATGTGACACATTAAACAGGATGTTAAGATAAATGAAATATGCTGAAAACTTATTTTCATACCAGAACTTGAATTTGGTTGTAAATCTTTATAATCCAGGCATTAAAAAGGCAATTAAAAGAGATACAGAGGGGCGCCTGGGTGGCACAGTGGTTAAGCGTCTGCCTTCGGCTCAGGGCGTGATCCCGGCGTTATGGGATCGAGCCCCACATCAGGCTCCTCTGCTATGAGCCTGCTTCTTCCTCTCCCACTCCCCCTGCTTGTGTTCCCTCTCTCGCTGGCTGTCTCTATCTCTGTTGAATGAATAAATAAATAAAATCTTTTAAAAAATAAATAAATAAATAAAAGATACAGAGCACTTCACCACATTTTCCCACCATATATCTCAGGGGTTGGCAGTTATATCTTTATCTTTGTGACCCCTTATGACTTTTGTTTCATTCTTTCTTAAAAAAAGTTTTTTTTAGATTTTTTTTTTTGAGAGAGAGAGAGAGAGAGAAAGCGCGTGCACACATGCGCAATGTGGGACTTGATCCCAGAATCCTGGGATCACGACCTGAGCCGAAGGCAGAAGCTTACCCAACTGAGCCACCGAGGCATTCTTCATTCTCTCTTTTTTTAATCCCAATGCTCTGTTCCCTGTCCCTTCTTCCCCACCTTTCCTCACCTGTCACCTTCCATATATGGCAGAACACCAATCACCAAATTACTATTGACACACACACAAAAATTTTTAGACAACAGTTAAAAACTGACAATTCTGGATTAGAGGCTAACTCAGCAGTTTTCTATTTAAAATAATTACTATTGGGGCGCCTGGGTGGCTCAGTCGTTAAGCGTCTGCCTTCGGCTCAGGGCGTGATCCTGGCGTTATGATCGAGCCCCGCATCAGGATCCTCCACTGGGAGCCTGCTTCTTCTTCTCCTACTCCCCCTGCTTGTGTTCCCTCTCTCTCTGGCTGTCTCTCTCTGTCAAATAAATAAATAAAATCTTTAAAAAATAAAAATAAAAATAATTACTGTAATCCTACTACTGGAAAAATAAAATTATATGCACACACACGGTCTCTTACCTCTTAAAACTATAGTATCCCTCCACCAAAAAATAGACAGGAAGGGAAAAGCAAAAAGAAAAAAAGGAAAGTAGTTCTTCTTAGGATTTGCTGATTAAAAAAAAAAAAAAAAAAAAAAACTGGCCCCCCCGG
>NC_048225.1:128826867-128845690 GCF_002007445.2 Ailuropoda melanoleuca
CCCCCCCGTGATCTCCTTATTTGCTGCAAATAGTTTCCTTTGTGTGACAACTCAAAAAAAAAAAAAGAAAAAGAAAAAAATTGGTTCATCATCTTTGTTTAGCTTAAACGATTCCACTGCTGTAGTTAATGACCTTGAGTTTTTTAACTGAATCAATAAGTCACATGGCCATAAGTAATCTAGGTATTAACAAACAGCACCACTGTTGCTCCAACATTTGTGTAGCCCTTATCCATGACCTGATTTCATCTTTCTACAGCTCAATGGCAGGTAAAGCAAGTACTCTTATCCATGCTTACAGAGAAAGGGAGTAACAGTAAGTAGAAACATTCACGAAAACTTCAAGTTTTTGGAAGCCCAGTCCAGAAATGTCTGGTTTAAACAAATTTATATGGCAATTGTTCCATCAAAAAATAGGGAAGTGCTACAGCCTCCCATCGAAGTTTAATTAGGATTAAAAAAGAATTAAAATTTGAAGTCCTTTTTTTTCCTCTTTAAGAGCAAATAACATCCAGCACAGTGAGTATTCAGCAAGTGAGGCACGCTCATTTTTACAAGATTCAGTGTGTCCAAAACTAAGTCCTCCTCTGGCGGCACCCCTACCACCCAATTCTACGTCTCTACACCCAACGTTCCTTAGAGGACAAAAGGGGATGCTTTACCCTGCCCCACATCTCCGTCACCAGAAGGCAGTACTGCATGTATGTGCTGGGGTTGGCAGGAAAATGTGGTTAGAAGACACCATGTGTCCTACTTACCATACTGTGATGAGAAAACGTGTTTCCAGAAGTAGGCTGTGTTATGGCACTCTGCTTCGAATTACTGAATACCAGAGGCTGGGCAAGAGAAGGAGCCTGAGATGGATCCAGATTAGATGAATCATTCTCCACGGAAGATGGAGTCTTCCCCAACAAAACAGCAAGGTCAATTCTAGTGGAGAGAAGCAACATCTTGATAAATAATGACAGAACATTCTAGCATTCCCCAAATCCCAACTCAGATTATGGTTGGATCAAAACGAAGTCACTCATCAATAACACAAAGACCTGAAATGCTTAATTTACCAGAACAATTCACATTTAAGAGCCACTGCAGGATCTAAACTGTGTTCCAATGGCATTGTCATCCATAATAATATTAAATATTTCAATTTAGTGAAATCAATTAAAGGGAATAGCAAATATTAGTTTTAATACAGCAGCTTGATATTTGAGCCAAAATTTACAATTTTTTTTTTAAAAGATTTTATTTATTTGACAGGTAGATAGACAGCCAACGAGAGAGGGAACACAAGCAGGGAGTGGGAGAGGAAGAAGCAGGCTCCCAGCGGAGCAGGGAGCCCAAAGCAGGGCTTAATCCCAGGACGCAGAGATCATGACATGGACCAACGGCAGATGCTTAACCTAGACTAAGCCACCCAGGCTTCCCATAGTGAGCCTCTCTGAACCAAAGTTTACGATAATGAGGATACTCAGGGTGGGACAACCCCCCACATAGCTTTAGGAAGGGGGCTGCCACCAGAAACACCAGGAAGGGGATTAAAGGGTTAAAACTTTCAGCGATAGCACACTCTACCTACTCTTAGGTTTGGAAGGAAGCTGCGAACTGGCTTTAACAGCCAATGGTTTAATCAATCAGGCCTATTTAGGTAATGAAACTGGGAGGCTTTGTGCCCCACCCCACATCCTGCTGTATGCAACTCTTCCATTGGGCTGTTGTTCTTGAGTACTGGTTGTTAACAAACCAGTGATGGCAAGGCAAGGAAACTCTTCCCTGAGTTCTGTGAGTCATGGTAGCTGATTACTGAACCTGAGAAGGAGGCTGTGAGAATCCCCAAATTTGTAGTCAGCCAGGCAGAGGTGTGTGGATAGCCTGGGCACCCATTTGCAGCTGACCTCTGAAGCAAGGGCAGTCTTATGGGATAAAGGCATCAACTAGGGTCTGTACTAACTCTGGATAGTGTCAGAATTGAACTGAATTACTGAACACCTAGTTGGGTATCAAAGAATTGAAGAACTGGTGTCAGAAAAACAATATACATCACCTCTGGTGTGATGTCCCTAACATCCTATTTCTACTGGAATTCTGGACTTTGAGTCAACAGCTATCATACTCAGGTCTAGAAATAATCCAAGAGGATTTCCGAGGATAAAAATATTCCTGGTAAGTGTTTCTCCCTCTACTGACCCAAATACCGAGGGTTCAAGTTCGAAAAAGTTCATTAGCCAGATCCTGTGGTAAAAATTGATCACTTCATTGAGTAGGCTCTGTGGACAGTGGACAAAGATCTTAATTATAAAGCAAGAAAAGAAACTACTGAACAGTTCTGCAACTCAAATAAATGAAAACATTTCCATATTTAACTTTACCTTATTACCAGATAAGCTATATTGTGCTAAATTTTAACTCAGGTGGACCTATGTAACTAAAGAAGCTATTTTGGAGAGAATCATTTTTAAAGTTGTAATATATGGACTTCCATTCAGTAGATCAACTCCTATAAACCTACTGATCAACTAAAGAGGAACCTAGTACGCTTTGATTACCATAACTACCGACACCATGGGGGCTTATGAAGGCCCAGTGTTACTCCTCCTTACAGCTCTCTCTCCAGAACCCTCTGGGAGAAGACATGGAACTTTACCACACACTTGCCTCTGACCAGCAGTGATTGTCACATTCTCCGCAGGCAGAGGTACTGAAGACACATTAGAGGCAGTGAAGATCTTGGTCTCAGAAAGCTGGAAAACAGAGGGATTAGTCACTCCTGTTGTTAGGTGGGCTACAGTCAGAAACCTGGCATAGGTAAGGGGAATTTAACACCAAGGAAAAGGGAGAACCCCTCAGATGAGAGAACCACCTACCCAGAGGAACCCTACGTGGACTGACCTCCATGCCCCTTCTAGACAGGCTCAGTGATTTCGTCAAGAGGGTAAAATAAAAAAACCCGGTAAAATATAGTGGAGTTCCATGATATGCACACTGAACTTAGAAGCTGAATACACGTGCTCACGCAGAAAAAGAAACCTTTTTATACCTTCCCATCAGAGTTCCCAATTCCCATCTTGACCCAAACCAAACTTTATCTTCCACTGCCCCTCTCAAAGAAAGAAAGGTTACAGCCGAGACAAAGACAGAAATAAAAGAAATTAAATCCTAGCTTCTGAGCAGTAAGGACCCAAGCACTGGTGAATTAAGATCTTTTTAGGGATAATTTCAACAATATGCAATTTTTGCCTTAATGGTGACTTTATTACACCTAGTCTTTGCAGTGTAAGACCCGAAAATTAGGTAAGCAACTGTAGGGAATAACTTATCCTACTATTCAAAACTTGATTTGGTTTTATTTCCACTTTTTGATTAAAATCTCTTCTCTAAAAAGAGGGAATCCTCTCCCCCAAATACACCATTCTCTGAAAGTTGCTTAAACAGGTAAGCCAAATATTAGAAAGTATTCACAAGGCAGTCTAGTTCAGTCACAACAGCAAAGAATCACCCTCTGATGCTGATGCAACTGAAATTTTAAAAACTCAGGTCTGGTAAACCAAAACAGTTTGACCTATCGCCCTCTCGCCATATGAGCTGTCTTGCCTGAATATATACAAGTATAGGAAAGTAGATTGAAAAACGTTAAAACAGGACTTAATCCATGATCACTGAAAAGTAGAATTCACAACAAAAGTTTGACTGTGACCCAGAATCAGCAAAATTCTTTTACTCAGGTACCACTCCAGTGATTCACAGAACTTGTTTACACGCCACCTCTGTGCCATCCATGTACGAGGGTTCCAAGCTGAGTCAAGCTGGAAGACAGCCAGTCCTATATATTCATCTCAATTACAAAGTTGGGCTTCAAGTAAATAAAAGGGTTCCAGAACCAGGCAGACCGTAAACTTGAGGATGTGGAACAGTATCTTTCACTTTGTACCCACCTCCTAAGCTAATCCCAGGACCATACACCAATGCCTGAATGTGAACCAAATAACGGAACTAGCTTGAGTAGAGTCGTGTGAAACCAGCGGCTGTCACTCAACGCACTACCTGCCTGACTCCATTTCTGGTGCCCTACCCAACCACCATCTCTTCCTGGGATAAATCCGACAATCAGATATTGGACTTACACAGGTGCACTTGCCCTTTCCATAGTCTGGTTCCACAGAGTCCTGTTCATGCCCAGTCTCCTTCATATAACATATGTGAAATGTTCTGGCTCAGAACACTATTTTGGATGTAAAAGTTTTGGGTCAGAATCTTAAGGGTGAATTTTGAGGGGTAGAAACATACCCATTTTCTATCCCTAAACACCACTTAGGGATAGAAGACACTAGTGAGGAATGACCTGGGAATACCTACATCTTCATTCCAATCTTCAGTTCCCCACTCCTCTGTTGCAGTCCTCCATGCACCTGGCAATAAGGAATAATACAGTGAAATGATTTTAAGTGACAGTACAAAGCATGTGCAAAAAACACTAACGTGTTAACATTTTGGCAGCCAAAAGTGTAACCAGATTTTAGTAATCAGAAGGGATTCCTAGACTCCAAGAGAAAAACACTACTTACAAAGTGATACCTCAGAACACCAGGGTTTTAATAAGATTATGATTTCACACCCACTTTCAGGTTTTGTTATACACTTTTAACAGCAAAGACAACAGGGGTGCGGGGGCCAGGGGACAACAGACCCGATGCTCCAGGCAAACTCTTAAACCCTTCAGCCCCCCGACTTAGTGGTCAATTCAAGTGAAATGACAGCAGCCAATTTAAACCAGAACACTAACTACACCTACTCATCTGATATGAGACAATACTGTGGGCAGTCTGGAGAGAACAGCAGTGCTGAGGAACACAAAGAACAGGAGACGGACCAGCTTCCGAACTAAGGGAACGGACAACTATCTGCTACTGCAACTCAATTTAAAACGTATACTCAGTAGCAGTCAGTTTATAGATCTTATTGGTCTAACCGTAAGAAACCCTCATGGGTCTTGCTCTTTTCAAAAGACACTGGCCCAAAGTGAGAAATCCAATGTGTCTGTCAGTTATTATCCTAACCCTAAACCTACAGAATGTGACCTTTAACCTGCCCAGGGCACTGCGCAGACACTGCAAGTGTACACTCTCCTCAGGGTGGTAATAATGAGGTCAGGACAGTTTCTATAGGAAAGGTCCATCAGCAGTCAAACCACCTTCCACATTCCCCTTGTTTTGCTTCATGTATACACAGATCCTCAGGAAAGGAAACTGTTCTATGAGAGCCAGGATTCTTCCCTTCAACAAGGACTACAGTAAGAAATAACCACCCGCCTACAGAAAAGGACAAGAACACTCCTTATTTCCTTCTCTAGAACAACAGTACATATTACCTCTTAAAGCCTTCTTTCCAAATGGAGAAACCTTAAAAGAACAAAAGTCTAGCACTCAGATATTTCACTGCCACTAAAGAGAAATATCCTAAACCTACAAAACCCATCTCAAATTCTTCTAGGGGTGCCTGGCTGACTTAGTCAGTAGAGCACGTGACTCCTGATGTTGGGGCTGTGCGTTCGAGCCCCACACTGGATGTGGAGATTACTTCAAAATAAAATCTTAAAAAATAAAATGAAATTCTTCTAAACTTTTAATAATGAAAGAACCCTATTTCCTAGAGAAAAAGATGTTCATTATAATACCTCTCCCAGGGCGTTGTAACTGGACCAGGGAAATTCCAAAGCACTTAATAATGGCAATGTTCTCCAAATCAAACTAAAGTCCAATCTCAGTTCAACAAGTCACAAAGCACATTCTTTTCTCTCTCTGACGACACTACTCTTCCTCTGCATTGACTTCCATCCTGCCCTGGATAAATGGAACCCAAAATCTGTCCATATACAGAATCCTGGAGTTGGAAGTGACCTGATTAGTTATCTCCTATTGATAGGCTCTCTCAGGGCAGGAATGTTTTCTTGCGCTTGCGACTGCACCTGGGATGGAAAGGAAGACTGGAAATGCCTACTTGATCCCATTCAGGACGTGCAGTCATGGCCAAGGCGGCTGTACTGAGGTGGCACGAAAGAAAAGAAAGAGTGGAAAGGCTCTGAATGACAGGTAAGTGTTTCCATTCTGTCAGCAGACAGCAGTCAATGTAAATGTTAAATCTTCATTAATGGACAAAAAATTTTAAGAAGGAAAAACAGGCACAGAGTATGAGAGAGAAAGGCAGAAAAGGAAAAAAGCAGGACGACAGAAAAATGACATATCCACAGATAATTCAAATTCATAAAAATCTATAAAAATATCCGGGGCAGTTAGGCGCCTGGATGTATCATACCAGGAGCAGTCTCAAATTTTCGGGGATAATTTGACCCCTCAACCCCAATGAAATCAAGTCCTGAAACAAAAAAGAAAAGAAAAGAAAAGAACAACCGGTGAAATTTTGCTTATGAATGAGAACATTTGCCCCCAAAACACAATTCCCACTGTACCTGTGGATATTTTAAGGGTAGGTTTGAATTTCTTTTTAAATAAAAAAGGGAATTTGAAGTTTGCTATCATGAGAACACAAAAAGAGATCATGCACAAAAGTCAGTTCATGCTGTGAAACTAATGGAAATAAATGAAGCTACACCCAACTCTTTCACACTAACAAGATGACAGCAGCATCACAGTTTTTCATTCAGCCACAGTTCAGATTTCTGATTCTAACCTCCCAAATCTGTTATTCTCTACTCCGAAGAAATAAACACAGACCTCACCCTTCCAAACCAGATCCTTGCTGAAAACAACTAAGGCTTGCAATCTAGGACTGGGACTCCATGCCTGATTTTTTTTTTTTTTTCAAGATTTTATTTATTTATTTGACAGAGACAGAGACAGCCAGTGAGAGAGGGAACACAAGCAGGGGGAGTGGGAGAGGAAGAAGCAGGCTCATAGCGGAAGAGCCTGATGTGGGGCTCGATCCCACATCGCCGGGATCACACCCTGAGTCGAAGGCAGACGTTCAACAACTGAGCCCCCCAGGCGCCCCAAGATCAATGATCTTTGAAAAGGGGCAAGGAAAGTAAATGGATAAGGAGTCAAAGAGCCTAATTCATGCTCTACTATTAAATCATTCCCCCCTTTACAGGAAGGTCTCAAGCTCTCCACGTGCTGGCTCAGCCATAAGGAAGTTAGTGATCTCATAAGAATAAAAGACTCTGGAGCCTAGAGGCTGTTCTTATTTAAAAAGGTAAAAGTATCTTTTACTCCGAAACACCTCTTGGTATATCCCACAAGCCTAAAATATCCTTAAATATATACACCCTATCCAGACACAGATACCAAAGTCAGCTAATGACAACAAAAAATCTTATTCAAATCCCCTAATATTCTTCCATGCTCAGAAAACTATCCAATAAATAGGGCTGGAAAGATACAATTTCCTTTTTCCCCCAGATAGAGATTTTCCATAAATGAAGGGAAAAAAAGATATTCTTACCCAGTGCCAGAAAACAATTAAGCTGTCTGTGGGCTTTGATTCTGGGCCTTGTTCACCTCTACAACTAGCGGCTCTATTAATTATGGATACCTTTTCAGAAAGCACAACTAGGCCCTAGGAAACACACCTGGACCTAAGGCAGCCACACAGCATAACAGAAAGAGCGTGGGCTTTGAGAGTCCATCAATTCTGAGTTCAAATACTAGCAAATTTCACAACCGCCCTTTCAGTCTGCTTGTCATCTGGAGATGGCAACCAGGGTCAATCTCACAGAACAGCACAGACGACCAGGTGAAACAGCATTATGAAGTGCCCACAGGCACACAGTCAGGAAAGAGAATATATACAGTATTTCAGTGGCCATCCCTATCTCCAACATCTCTGCACCCAAAAACTATTCCTCCACTTTTTAATATGACTATAACCGCAAAATAATTATTTCCTTAGGTTTTTAGAGACAAGAAACAACGAACAGTCACTCACTCGTCCCATCATCTGGTTCGAAGTGGCCAGTGTTGTTCCACGTATTGCCGCTATTATTGCCATAGTTATCATCAGTATTGGCCGGCTCTGCATAATCAGCTGGGTTAAAGGTTCTGGGGGTGGGGGAAAAAAAGCTTAAAATTTTGAGTCTCTGACCTCTAAGCAGCACCAGCAAAAATTAACTTGGAGAGGAGGGCCACAAGAATCTTGACTTTTCCCAACTACAGTTCAACCACAGCCCCATTCTATAATCCTGTATGTGTCTACTTTCCTCACTTACCAGCCTACCTAAAATTCTTAGTATAATCTCAATTTATATCTACACTCTAATCTGGATTAGGATATCAAGAATCGTAAAAAAAATCCAAGTGAAATTTTGGAAAACAGCAGGTATATGCACTCAATTAAAGCTATGAGATAGAAATAATGACCCAGGTGGTGAACATTTATCTCTAAGCCCGACGTCTACATACCTATGTGATTAAACAGTCTAGAAATCTTTCTGATCACAGTTCAGTTGAGGCTGCCTATTATCTTCAGGATATCAGCCACTCTAGAATATTATAGTGATGCTTAAAGGAAAAAAAACTTAAAGACTTTGGTATCAAATCAATAAACTTACCCCATTCCTTGAGCAGAAAACCTTCCTCCTCGTCTACCAGAGCCACCTAAACAAAAAAGAGAAAAAGGGAGGAAAAGAGAAATATTTTAGAAATTGATATAAAACTAGCTTGCTAACCGAGGCAACTCTGGAATAGTTAAGTGGTTGATATTGTTAGATGTTCTTTCTCTCACCCCGTAGTATAGTTAATATACCACAATAGGACAATCATTACTACTGAGAGATTGTTCCTTTGCTGACCAAACTGCTGGGTTCTTAAGCAAATACATTAACATCAACAATAAAGACTAAAGAAAATGACACCTACCTTCTTTCCCACTGCCCTACTCAGCAATCTCTAAAATTTGCATGACATCTCAACAATTAAGATAATGAGGTGTTATGTGAATTTGCTTGTTTTCAAATAAAGTAGACCCCTACAGAACTAATAAGAGTACCCTGCCCCCAATATTCATCCCTGCCCCCCCAGAAATTGATCACCTCTGCCTCGGCCACGTCCTCTTCTGCCTCTTTCTGTGCCTCTTCCAGAAGGCCCACCACTCTTGGTACCATCTAATCCATTTTCCTGACCCCGAACTGAAATTAAAAATACAGCCAGAGTACAGTCATGGAATTTGCGTAAATATGTAAATGGCATGTATAGATGGAAGTGGGGAGACAAAAACAAGGAAGAGAAAATGAGCTGGAAGGATGGGATGTGATGGTCACTAGGGGAAAGGTGATGAACCACAACAGAGATCTGTAAGTCAGACAACTTTACAAATGACTGCAGGGTAATTTCATGCCAAACTGGCAGCTGTAGCTAGAAAATGCTACATGTAAGAGATACCAAGGTCTCAGAATAAACAGTGGCAAGAAAAATCAAAAGGATGGTATTACAGTTACTAGGTCCAGCCTAGCAGGGTCCTGACATCCCTGAAGTCCAGACATTACTGACCCACAGCTGGTTTTGTTAAAGCCCCATGCATACACTCTCGTCCACGGCTGGCACCTCTCCCTCGTCTTGGTGGCCCACCACGTCGCCGACTATAGTCTCTGTCACGGTCTCGATTTTCTTTGCCTTCCTCGTTGGATTCCGTTTGGCCACCATCCTTCTGTCCTGAGACTCCCTTCTTCTTCCCGACCATCTCCCACGAATGCTAAAGAAGGGCAGAGCATCCACGTCTAATCAATATGGATTGCTATCAGGAAACCACAGATAAAAGCTGGGAAAACTGTTAACCATTCTTCTCTCATCATCCAAGTCTAAGATACTTCCACTAATTTATGTCTGTTTACATGAAGGGTACAGAAAGAATCCCCATACAAATTCTATACCTACCACTGCAAAACTTAAGTCCTTTTTTTTTTGTAGGGGAGGTGCTTATAGCTAATGGAGTGCAGGGATCACTTCCAAAAGGATTGCCAAGATCTGGATCCAGTGTAGTCACTTGGCAGATTAGTCAAAGGACCAGTTACTGGTCCCTATCTTTCAAGGGTGTTTCCTGGGCTGAAAAATTAATTCCCTTTGGATTCAGTGACTCTCAACTTTTTATAGTCTTATTCACGTCAAAGCAGAAAAGAACTAAAAGTTTCTAAAGGTTAACTTTGAATTCAGAATGAATGAGCAGCTGAACAGCATTGACTCCTGGACACATTCTCTAATCAAGCAACCCAGAATTTAGGAGGAAAACAACTACAACTACTCCTCACCCCCCCCCCACCTCCCCACCACACTCCAGGACACACACACCAATTTCCTTTGCTAAAAGACCAAGTAGCAGTCAAAAAGGCACAGCCCTGGCCCTGAGACATGTGGACTAAAGGAAGCCTTCCATTCCAGGTTTTACACACTGTGCTCTCCCTATACTTCCTAAACCGATACAGTCCAATTAAACTTTCCTCAAAGCAGAATAATCTATGATTCATTTCAGACTGCAGGATGGAAAATTTGTGGTAAGGAAAGTAAGCTAAACCGTCTTGCAAAAACCTCATTTCTCAGGAAATGAGTTTTATAAATTTGAAGTTTTAAAAACACACCCCTTGATTCACACATATTTTGCAGAAAATATGTACAAATAAAAATTTCCAAACACCAAGACTACCAGATCTTTACTACCCTAGTTACCATTCTACTCAAACAACGACCCAGTGCTCAGCAACAGCTATCCAATATCTAATAACTTTCAAAAATACGGACCAAGTATAATATGAAATGACTATTAATTTTTCCAGGGCTGATAATATTATGGTCATATAGAACATCCTTCTTTAAGGGAAATGTGCTGTATTTTATTTATGGTGACTATAACTTACTTCCAAATAATTCCAAGTGCCCATCAATGGATGAATAAACAAAACGCGCCATATACATATAATGGAATATTGTTCAGCCTTAAAAAGGAGTGAAATTCTGACACATGGCCACGATATGGATAAAACTCTGAAAACACTACGCCAAGTAAGAAGACATAAAAAAACAAGTACTGTATGATTCCACTTACATGAGGTACCTAGAATAGGCAAATTCATAGAGATAGAAAACAGAAGAGGTTACCAGGAGCTGGAAAGATGGGGAAAGGAGGTACTGTTTAAGAGATATAGTATTTGTTCGAGAAATGAAAGAGTCCTAGAAATGCATAATGCTAATGGTTGCACAACATTGTAAGTATACTTAACACGATTGAATTGTACACCTAAAAACAGTTAAGATGATAAATTTTAAATATATTTTACTATAATTTTAAAAAATGTTTTAAGTTAAAAACTCTGCTTAAAATTATAGCAAAATCATAACTACAATTCTAAAGAATCTACAATAATCCACTAACAATTTTTAAAAAGATTAAGTATCCACCCAGGACTTGGCAGCTCCTCGTTGCCTATTCTTCCAGTCCAAGCTCATTCCACACTACAGCTGGTGGGTCATTTTATGCTCACAGTAGCGTCAATTCATAAGTTATAGTACCCCTCTTATAACTAAATCTGCATTAGGAATGCTGGAAATTAGACTCAAAACAGTTAGCTTTCAGAGTTTTCAGCTAGTCTGTCTCAAAACCTGGCAAGTTTCAGAACCCTGTCACCTTTTCCCTTCTCTATGTTATGTATCAGCTGCTGGCACTACCTGGGTTCTACAAGGAAAAGGAATTACTATGATCTTCCCAAAGGCACTGCCAGTTTTCTGATGTGACCTCATCCACCCAAATACATCCAACATCCCCTGGCACTTGATATTACTTCCCACTGATTTTTTTTTTTTTTAAGATTTTATTTATTTATTTGACAGAGACAGCCAGTGAGAGAGGGAACACAAGTAGGGGGAGTGGGAGAGGAAGCAGGCTCCCAGCGGAAAATCCTGATGTGGGGCTCGATCCCAGAACGCTGGGATCACGCCCTGAGCCAAAGGCAGACGCTTAACGACTGTGCCACCCAGGCGCCCCACTTCCCACTGATTTCACTAGCAGCTGGTATACTTGTGGCATAAGCCTACATTCTCCAATTTATTTTCCTCTCTGATACTGTGGAAGGTTAGATTTGTAGCATTAGGCAGAAGACGCTGAAGGTGAAACAAAATGTCACTTAAAGAAAGGAGGGAAGGAACAAGGGAGGGAGGGAGAAAGGAATCCAGACTTTTAAAAGGCATGAATAGTCCCACCTCTTCCCCCAACCCAAAAATCTTGCAGACAAATTATTCTAGAGTAAAGTCAAAGTGAGCCAAAGGCACTATTATCTGATTATCGAGACGATAATTTTCAAATAAAATCAATAATGTAAAATCTAAGACCACGTTTTAAGTAAACTTTACACCCAACATGGGGCTTGAACTCACGACCCTGAAATCGAGTTGCATGCTCCCCTAACTGAACCCGCCAAGCTCCCTGAAGACCACATTTTTGAAGAGAAAAATCCACTAATTTAAATTCAATGACTAAAAAAAAGTCTTCCACTATTATTTCCTATTGTCTCAAAGAAACTGACAAACTTCCAACATTTAGCTAACATGACACTGTAACACCAGTAAGCTGATCTCTCTAAGGATGAACTCTGGTTATCTATCCCAACCAAAGATCCCCAGTGTAAGACCAAGTAAAGGAAAATTACTTTAAAATGATACACTACTCATTAAAACAATAAAGTTCTCTGCTACGCACCACAGGAACATCCCAAAGGTTAGTAAGGCAGAATCCCTGTTCGTGAGGGACTTAACAATTTGGGACAGTGACAGGACAAGCACAAAAATATAAGGATCTCATTAAGTGGAAAAGAGAAGAGGTGAAATTCTAGGGCAAGAGGTCCTCTAAGATATCCCCTATCATCTCCAGGGACAGTCAAAAGGCTGTTAACACTCTCTCTGCTACCTCAACAGAAAATAAGTTCAAGCAATGAAAACTATTGTAAAAGGTGACACTGATGGGAATGTCTTGAAATCAGAATCCACTAGTTTGTGTGTCTTTGTTCAACAGCAATAAAACAGGTGAGCAGAATGTTCTATGATTAGTAACTAAGGTTAATATATAGCATCTCTAATTCAGACTAACCCAGTCTGGGAAAGCTGCTAGCCTGGAATGAATAATTTATTCTAAGCAAATTAATAGAGACAGATTTTATGTTTTCTCCTACTTATTGTATATAAATTTTAAGTATTTGCAACCCGCAGCAAACGATCTCCAGGACAGTTCTCTGCTCCATTTGGAGAATAAGATATTCTCCTTCAAGTTGGTTACTCCACTTGCTATTTTTAGAATATCCTGAGCTTCTCAGCCAGGAACCCACTTTCTAAAATGCTCTATTAACACTCTACCGTATCTGGGTTTCCTTCCAGTAGGACATTGATGGCTCTGTTGACATCTCCATTGCAGTCATGCAAAGCAATGACACATTCATCCTGGTTCTTGCCTGTGATATCAATCAACTGAAAGAAAAAGATCAGCAACCATCATGAACAAGCTTGCACTCCTCACAAAACGAAACCAGGTGAGCAAGAGGAAAGGGAGAAGACACTAGCTGAGTCTGAAAAAACCCTAGGCTAAAAAAGCAAAAAATGCAGAATTTCGGTATTCTAGTTCAATAAGCAAAATATTATCACCTCTGATTAGGGATGGGGTCAAAAGTATTTATAAAACAATCAAACAATGAAGTATCTAATAGAAAATCAAACACAGAAGCACACAGGCTTCAGCATACCATCAATTTCTACATTTCCTAGATGGCACAACTGCTCAAAGTTGCTATAAAAATGGCATCAACAAAGTCATCCGATTATTAAGTTAAAATTAAGATAAAACCTTTTCGAACAAGGTAGATGTCCAAAGAGGGACGGTAAATCAGACAACAAAAGCATTTACTTACTGGCTGAACCTATTATATTTCAGGTCATAATTCTTTCAATACCTACAGCACAAAGTACCCTGGTAGCCATCTACGACATTTAACTACGTTTTAATCCTGATGTCTTTCTTGCTTATAGCAAATTAGCAATACACTCACTTGTTTCACCTTTTCCTCAAAGTCAGCATCATTATGGTCTGAAATCATCTGTGCAAGTCGAATTTGTTCTGCAGTGGCCTAGGAATTAAGACAAGTTCAAGAAAGCATGATCAAGAGAAAACAGTTTATAGAAGTAAGAGGGACCTACATAGTCAATAATCCACCCCACCTCCCAGCCCAACTTCCTTCTCCTTGTAACAAATGACCAAGTAGTAAAATGCTAACATCAATTAAGAAGCCCAAATTTGCAAAATGACAAAAACAAAAAAACACTGAATCTATTAGTATTCCACTCAACGATCCCTAAAAAACCAGGGAGCTTTTCCACCAACGTTCACAGTTAAAGAAGCTCCCGTTTTGGGATTACAGCACCTCTTTGAAACATTCGTGCCTTAAATACTTCACATTTATTTGCCAAGTATTGTGTAAACTCTGTTCCTGCTTCTGCAAGGACCACTGCCACCCCCTTATCTCTAGGGCTGAGAACAACATAAGATTTAGTCTGAGGGAAATGCTACCTTAGAGATACAAAGCACAGGACCCATTCTTTACAAGTCTCATAATGCAGTATTAAACAAAAAGGAAGCACGCTGCATCATAGCATATCATTAACAGTCATCAGGCCCTAAGTAAGAAGAGCCAAGGACTAGAAAACAAGAATAAAAAACCCAAACCAAGAATCCAAAGCACAGAATGATGCTGCACTGGATGGAAACCAGTTATCAACCAGCAATGCTACCAATAAATCCATATCCCTTGGGTTCTTTACCTGTGGCCGCTGCTTGTGCTGTGTCTGGTTTTGGTTTTGAGGTTGTTCCCAGTTTCCCCGGGCTCGGTTAGTGCCCACCGATGTCATCATTTACAGTATATACAAATAACAGTATTTACAAGGTAGAATACTGAAAGATTAAAAACAAACAACAATTTAGATATTAAACACGGGCAAAATATGTTTTCAACCTCTCTTTCATCAGCATCTTCACCAAACACTTTCATTTCTTTAAAAGCAACAAACCAGAAAATTCATGTTTTTAAGACATATTTGGCTTAATTCTTTAAGGAACAATGACTGTTAATCCATTTCTGAACAAGAAATGTATAAAGCATGTGTTAAGAGTTTTTTTTTTTAAGTTATGGGCACAGTCTGGTTACTAATCCCCTATAGACAGGCTTTGTGAAGTTTTGCTATCTTGATAGCAAGCAAAACAATGTTAATAATCAAAAGCCTTCTACACAGAAATATCTAAAGTTCCTTTGACAGAAGGAAAGATAATCAACAAAACCTGGAAACAAAAGCCTTCCAGGAATGGGATTGGTCTATATTCCAAACAAATAAAAACAACTTAAAATACTGTATTCAGTCTACCTATGAAAACACACCTACCTCCCTTACAACCAGTTTATCTAAGTTGCATGAGACCTCCATCACTTGGGAAAGGACAAGCTCAAGTCTAGCCTTTCTCCCTCAAGTTGTATCTCTCCCCAAGCAGTGGGAGCTTCTATAACCTTCAACAAAGCAAGTATTAGCCCCAGTGACTTTGCTAGAATCTCAGTTCCCTGGATAATTCCAACACACTATTTTTGCAGCTTCTTCTGTTGACCTCCTAGTCCACAGTTCCCAGGCACCAGAAATGCAAATACTCTTCACCACTCACCTTAATATACAGAAAATCCCAAATGTGTCCCAAACCAAAAGCATCTAGCACAAAGTTTTATTTGAGAGAAAGGGCTTCTAGGATTATCTTTTTAAATTTTTTTTTAAAAGAACAGTTAGATTTTTTTTAAAAGATTTTATTTATTTGACAGAGAGAGAGAGAACACAAGCAAAGGGAGCAGCAGGCAGAGGGAGAGGGAGAAGCAGGCTCTCTGCTGAGCAGGGAGATGGATGCGGGGCTTGATCCCAGGACCATGAGATCATGACCCAAGCCAAAGGCAGACGCTTAACCAACTGAGCCACCCAGGTGCCCCTAGGATTATCATTTTAAACTTGAGACATTATTGCCAGCAACGGGACTTTCTTGGGTCTTTAAAGAGACAGAAAACACACTGGGCCTTCCCAAAACCAGAATGGATTTTGTTATTAACTGTTCTAGCAAGCTAGGATTCTCCTGAACTTAAGTTCCCTTCATTATTTTGCTTTATATCACAACCTCAGCTGCTGCATTTAGTAAACAAAGAAAATATTCACCATATGATGGAGCACTCAAAGTAGGATGTTACTCGGCATTTTTTATTCCCTCTTAAAGAGGATAAGTTTATATTTCTGCTCTACACATAATGTTTTTCATTAATGAAACTTTATAAGGGGTAATGCTAGGCTGCCCAAAAGACACTGCTGAATTTGAGGGAAAGGTAGGTTGGGCTTCTAAAGAAATATAGGATGATTATTAGGGAAGTGAATTTCACTGGTTTTTCAGGTCACAAAGCTAACTTCCTGCGTATAAATTCTTCACCAAGTTGGATCAATAGGCTGCATAGGGCTTTGTTTTTTGACACAGTCCTTAAGAATCAGAAGTTTTATATTCTCTATCAGCAAAATTTTTAAAGAAATTTCAGAGCTAATTCCTTAACCACTACCTCTTCTCCCTACACACGTGCACACAAAGGCCTGTAAATATTTCTAGCTAGTACAGGATTATTTGCTACACAGTAGTCCATTTTCCTAGACTGGCATTATAGCCAAGTTTCATCACTCACAAAAAACAAGTGTTCTTTAAGCAGTACCCCCGGATTCAAATCAAAGAGAAAAATTAAAACTAGATGAAAACTATTACACTTAATAATTGGCTCTAAAATGAAATTTCTCATGCAAACGAATGCTCCTGTAACTTACAAATATTGACTTTCTTCTTCACACATCATTTCAACTTACAAGCATAAGTAATACTACAGATACGAATTACGTGACTAGCAATATGGATGACTGCATATACTGTACCGGTCAGTGTAAATATATTAAAAAGTCATCTTGAAAGCCACATAATTACTGAGAAAAAAAAAATAACAACACTCCTGATCAACCCTGTTAACTTCCACCTCTTTCTTACAAGTGCTTTGAAATGTGTGACTAAGAAAATTTTACCACCTAGGTAGTAAGAACACTGAGCGACAGGTCAAAAGCAAGTGATCTGGGATGGATCACCGGAGGGCACAAAATTAGCAGCCTTTTAGTAGCAAGCTGAGACACATACCTAGAGTTATCACAGTGGAGGGGAGGAATCTTGTTAAGTACTTTTCCTTAGAAAATAAAAATATTTACAGGAAACACATGAGAAGTGTTGGGAGACCAAGAGAACAGTGCAGGAACAAATACTGGTTTCAACACAGGAGTGCCCTTGACCATCTTTCGAAAACCAGCTACTTGAAAAAATAGCCAGAGAAATTTTACGGAAAAAAATAAATAACAAGTATTTATTGAGTATCTACTATGTGACCAGTACTTTAGGAAATACAAAAGCAGTATGACTTGGTTGCTGCCCTCAGGGAGCTTACAATCTAAATTGAGAAACAATTCAAACACTCCGAAGCTGGACTGGGGGTGAGTAAGGCTTGCTACCTGCAACAGAACTAATTCCTCCAGATGCTTTGTGGAAATGACCCCAGCTTCCCCTTCTCCATACACTCGAGCCTAATTTTAAAAAGAGTACTCGCCAATTAGGACACATTTAGCAAAGAGGGGCTTCAAAAATCAGAAACAAAACAGTACATTTTTAGGTCTTTCATCATTAGTTCCGGGCCAGCAATACTTGCTGTTCACGACGGAAATAATCACTGGCATAGTCTACTCTTAAGGACAATGGTGTAGGATCTCAAGGCAGTTTTATCAACCCATACATAACCAACACGTTTTCGTTCTCCAGTAAGGCTGCTTGTCACTGACCCCCATCGCCTCCCAGCAAGGCACATCATACAACCCCCAAGCAAGATATGGGCAGTGAAAGGTGGATGGAAAGGACACACAAAAAGCATTTCTCCATCTAATACTCAGAGACACTCAAAGGCGAAAACGGTGTAACAATGACAACAAAAAAGGCCTGTTACTGTGGTGTTTTTCCTTCCACAACATCCTACACCAGAGGTGGCTACATTTCAAGAACGGCGGAGGAGCAGTCTCCTGTTTGTGACATCAGTTTGCAAAGCAATTTAGGGATTGTCCACAAAGTGAAGGGTCTGAAGAAATTCGGAATTCCTGTCCTATTGCGAGAAGAGTGAACAAACACCCCAGGGCTCTAGTGACGTCCCTTAGGCGTGAGACACCCTACGGGGGTCTCCCCGTCCAGCTTCCCAAATAACATCACAACTGTTTGGGGTACCCAAAACTACAGCATGGACAACAGCAAGCCAACGGCAGCAGCCACGAATACATTCCCAAAGCTGGGGCGCTGAGACAGAAGGAAGGGCAACCAGAGGAGCTGACAAAGAGGCTAGAAAAGGAGAGGGGACGCAAGCCCACGCGTGGAGGATGGGAGGCTCGGCCCGCTCCGCGCCACCTCGGGAGCTCCCGGGGCCAATCGCCTCCTCACCTCCCACCCGGAACAAATTAATCCTCCGCACTCCAAACTGAGGGCCACATGGGGGAGTTTGGGGCAGCTCCACCCCGCCGCCCTCCCCCCCCACCCCCAAACCAGGCCGGATCCGGATCCGAGGAGGCCCGCAGCGGGCTGGGAAGGGAGGAGGCCCCCTCGTCGTCTTCACCGGCAGCGGCCAGGGCAGAGCGGGCCCTACCTCAGGCGGGGCCCAGGCCGCGCTCGCTCGCGCTCCCTCGCTCTCCCCGCTCAGGCTCTAGCCGCATGGCCC
>NC_048225.1:128845862-128859367 GCF_002007445.2 Ailuropoda melanoleuca
CGCGTGACGCACGGGCGGCCTCCGCTTCCGGTTCCTGGCGTCGTGCGGCGCCTCGGCGCGCGCCGTCCGCGGGGCCGGTGCGGGCTTGGGTCACGTGCTAGGGGGTAGCGGGAAGGCGACGTTCTTCTTTCCTGGGTTCCCGTCCGCCATGTTTTCAGGCCGGGTCAGCCTTGGTCTTTCCCTGTGAGGAAATGGCCGGGGGATTTCGGGGAGCCCAGGCGCCGGTGCCTCGGCGGAGCCCGGGCTGACGAGGCAGGGCGGCGGGGTGACCCGGAGCAGTTGTGCGCGGGGTGGGGAGGCCATGGCGTCCGGCAGTAACTGGCTGTCCGGGGTGAATGTCGTGCTGGTGATGGCCTACGGGAGCCTGGTGAGGAGATCCCCCACCCCCTCCTGCCGTCGCGTCTGAGCCAGTAGAGACCCCTGTCGTGGGCGCTCCCCCGTCCGCATCCTGCACTCCCTCTCCTGCGCCTTTTCTGGGCTTGGACTCAACCTGCCCCAGGAGTTCCTGGGGACCGAAACCACCCCCTCGGCGGCCCCGCCCTGCCCCGCCGGGTCCCCGCGGCCCGCCCCGCCCCTGCCCTGCCGGAAGGTGTACCTCGAAGCACCCCTGAAAGCCACATCTGGGCATTTAAAATGGAGGCGTGCCCCCCCCCTTTAAACTGTCTTTTTTATTAAAGATTCCTTACTTCTCTCTTATCTTTTGGACAGGTGTTTGTCCTGCTATTTATTTTTGTGAAGAGGCAAATCATGCGCTTTGCAATGAAATCCCGAAGGGGACCTCATGTCCCTGTGGGACACAATGCCCCCAAGGTAGGTCCTTAAGGCATGAGATGGGCCTGGTTCTCCAGCTCCAGCGGGGCCTAGCAGGAGATGTCTTTTACCTTTAAGATGACTTCAGTGCCCATGTTTTGTCGTCCTTGACCCACGCGCTCACCTTGGTGGAGGGAGCGGGAAGGGTCAGCTCGGTCCCCGCTCACCGTAGTGGAGGGAGCGGGAAGGGTCAGCTCGGTCCCGGGTTAGAGCTCCGTGCTGCGGGGCAGCTGCGCTTTACCCGGGAACTTGAGTGTTTGCATCTGCGGAATGAAAGACTTGGATTAAAATTGCCAGCTCTGTGGTAAGAGTTCCAAGTTAAACGTTGTGTTTACTGTGTAAGATTTGCTTTAGGATGGGGTTAGGGGTTACATTAGCCCAGATCCATGAGAAGGGCTGCCTTGACGGAACTTTAGATGTTCGAGGGCCTCATAAAGCATGTGATTCCACCATTCGGGTGACAAACTGAAACCCGAGAAAAGGAAGGCGCTTACTCCAGGATATACAGACCGGAAATAACCAAGTGGTCTTTTTGTCTATACTGTCTCCTCAGGTAACTGTCTTCCGTTCCTTGGCTTTGAAATATCTGCTCTCTCTCACTAATCTCTCTCTCTCTAATAAATAAATAAAATCTTAGGGAAAAAAAATTTTATCTCTCCCAAATTTTATACATGCGGGAGCCCCGCAGGTATATATCTAGCTGGCTTTCTAGCGTTTCCACCAGGTCTGACAGGCATCTGACACCTAACCCGTCAAACCAGAAGTCTTGGTGCCCCCACCCTCTTGTATGGCTCTCCCTGATCCCGGGGTCTAGCTGGGATCCGGCTACAGGGGTTAGATTTCCAACGTTTACATGTGCTGTTACTGTGCCGTGGAATGATCTTCTCCAGTCTTCTCTTGGCTAGCTGATTGGCTCTCTAGAGCTTAGCTCAAATGTCATTCCTCTCCAAAGAAGAGTGTTTATTATCTATTTAAAAGTAGGTGCTCTTTTTTTATTTTCTCATAATATCCTGATATTTTTCTAGATACTGTTTTACCACAAATTTTCTTTTACATCTGTCGGTTCGTTCAGTGCCCAGCTTCCGCTAGACTAAGGTTCAAGAATGCAGGCTCCATGCCAGTTCTGTTTACCACAGTAAAGCCAGAGCCTACATATAGTAAGTACCCAATAATTTGTTATTGTGACAAACAGGCTACTGGGAGAATTAGAGCTAGTACACAATTCCCTCAACTCTAGATCAGTGTCCTTTCATCAACCAGTGCTGCTAATCCTCCTTTTTTTGTGCTTTGCTGAGATAGTTCATGGAAAACCTTAAGGAAGGTGTTGTGGTCTAAAACCTCAACAGAGCTGCTTCCACATTCCCTCAGTTCTCCAAATGCCACCTGCCCTCCATAAGAGGGATATAGGGCTGGCTTCCAGCACATCATGAATCAATCAAAACTTTGATTATTTAGGAGCTCTCTGGACTAGATGAGATAAGATCCCTTCTGCTTTAAAAAAATTCTCTCATATAAATTCTCATTTATTGCTGGTAGAACTGCAAATGAGTAAAACTACTTTGGGAAGTAAGTAGGCATTATCTGGTAAGATTGCACATGTACATAATCCATAGTGCAACAGTTCCACCCACTTGTAGCATAGAGAAGTCAATTTTTGTTGATGTTGTACCAGAGGATGTATAAGAGTGTTCGTTTCAGTGATATTTCAAGAAGAAACTGTTGGTCCAAATGTCTACTTGAGAATATATTTATAATAATACACTCGTATTCTGGAATACCATAAGGATTAAAAATGAGCTAAACAACAAATACATGAACACAAATGAAACACTAAAGCATTTTTGAATGAAAAAGTCACAAACTTAAGTGAATTTCAAAAACATGCTGAGTGAAAAAAACCAGAAAGCCATTCATGAAAGAGTATCTACCATTTTGTTCCACTCCATTTATATGAAATTTTAAAACAG
This sequence comes from Ailuropoda melanoleuca, assembly GCF_002007445.2. Classification (NCBI taxonomy): domain Eukaryota; kingdom Metazoa; phylum Chordata; class Mammalia; order Carnivora; family Ursidae; genus Ailuropoda; species Ailuropoda melanoleuca. The sequence continues at coordinate 128,848,640 of NC_048225.1, forward strand.
GCAGAACTATATCAATAGAAAGTACATAATTGTTGCCTGGAGCAGGGAAGGAGAAGTCGACTGCAAAGGGGTATGAAGAACATTTTGGGGTGATGGAAATGTTATGTATCTTGGTTGTAATGGTGGTTGAGTGGGTGTATTCATTTGTCAAAATTCATCCTTTTACACAAATTGGATGCATTTTATCACATGTAAGTTCAACCTATTGCAATAAAGTATTTAAAAAAAATTTTTTTAAGATTATTTATTTATTTGGCAGAGAGCGAGTACATAAACAGGGAGCAACAGAGGGAGAGAGAGAAGCAAGCTGTCCGCTGAGCAGGGAGTGCAACGTGGGGCTGGATCCCCATGACCTGAGCCAAAGGCAGATGCTTAACCGACTGAGCCACCCAGATGCCCCAAGTATTTAAAATTTTAAAAGACAAGTTGCAAAGGAATTTAAAATATATTTTTCCATTTGTGTAAAATTCAAAAACAGGCAAAGCTAAATATCTTGTTTAGGTTGATAATGTGATAAAACAGTAAAGAAAAATAGATTGTTGACAAATTAAGATTGGTGGTTGCATTCAGTCGGGTAGGCGCGCAAGGCTGCAGAGTCATTGGTAACGTTCTAGTTCATAAACAGGTTAGCAGATATAGATGTTCCTCATAACGATGTTTATGTTACTTAAAACATACATAACACGTATTCAACATATGATATATTTCACAGTGGAAGTTTCTAAAAAAGCAGCAAGAAGTGGCACCTGGCAGGCTTAGTCAGTTAAGCCTCCAACTCTTCATCTCAGCTCAGGTCTTGATTTCAGGATCCTGAGTTCAAGCTCCACGTTGGACTCCACCCTGGGTGTAGAGCGTACTTAAGTAAATGACAAAGTCACAAGAAAATCTGCTGGGGCTCTGGCAACCCTCTTAAGTAAGAGGTGAACTTGGAACTGTTAACAGTGGTTGCTTCTGGGTAAGTTAGGAGTAGCATTAATACCTTTTTTTTTTTTAAATTTACACCATGGATGTGAATTACCTACTTAAAATATTTAATGTACTCTAGAAGAAAGCTTTTAGAAGTTCTGTGGTCCACCAGGTAGGGTAGTCCCCAAGTTATTATAAATCACATACAGGCCTCTTCACAGATTTTTAGAGTATGATTTCCAGTTGCTGTCCATTTTTTCTCTTTCTCTGGAAGCTCTTTATAACACCTAACTAAGATTTTAGACCCAGTTGAGTCAGAAATAATGTTGATGCTGTGGAACTTGAAGAAATTCTGGCAGGTTAAAAGATCTAGCTTAGAGATGTATAGTTTAGAGAAGTTTTTAGAGAACCTAATCTTATCCTTAAATTTTTTAGTCTTACCTGGCAATTTTATCAGACATAGCATTTTTTCTGCTGCTTTTGTCTTAGTTGTTCACTTGCTCTGCCCCATTTCCAGGTTCATGGAAAGCAGAGTATAGGGTAAGTGATTGCATATTCTTTTCTCTGTGTGAACAGGACTTAAAAGAGGAGATTGATATCCGGCTATCCAGGGTTCAAGATATCAAGTATGAACCTCAGCTCCTTACAGATGGTGATGCAAGACTGCTACAGCTAGAAACCCAGGGAAATGAGAGTACGTGGCATGCTCTTGGAGGATACTTCAGTGAGGAATCCCACAACTTCAGAATTCCTTTGCTTTCCGAGCTGTTAGCATAGCTGCTGGCAAAAACCTACCCCTGTGGTTCCTCTATTGCTGGGTATATGTCAGATGTGGGGAGGCATTTTATTAGCTTGCTGAAGTTTGGAAAATCTTCTTAGGGTTATGTCTACGACCAGTCTCTTTTTCAACAGATTGCTACAACTATCTATACAGGATGAAAGCTCTGGATGCCATCCGTGCCTCTGGTAAGGGCTACTTGACAGGATATTCGGGATCCTGAAAGCTCACCTGGGGAAGAGGGAGGAACCCACTATATTAGAATTTGTCCTTTCTGTATGTCTCTAGCTAAGAGGAATTTCCTAGAGTTTTGAGAGGACTAGTTTTATTTTGTCTAAGGAAATGATGGAGGCACATTATTTCTTCAATGAGTGGATTTATTTTGTTCTTTAGACCTTTAGTTTCATGAAATGGATGGTGGTGATTTGCTTGTTTTTCCGCAAAAGACAGGTGACATCTGCTTTCTCAATAAGACCAAGATAAATGGTTCTTGAATTATTTCTGTTCTATGACCATTGTCAAATGTGCTTCATCTCTCCTAAAACGTGGTTTATATTTCAGAGCCAGGATGAGTAAGTAGGAGGATAAATTGGAAAGAGACACTATTAGGTGCCCTTGGTGCAGCTCATAGCTGTGTTGCTACCACCAAACGAGCACTCATACACAGCTCTCTACCTGTGGTCTTCTTCATTCTATTAGAAGTTCCCCCAATTTTTTCATTGGACCCATTTCTAAATTCGAGAGATAAACTAGAAATACTGATAAAGGAGGGAAGTGTTATCACTATTATCTATTATCTCCACAGAGATACCATTTCATGCCGAAGGCAGACATCCCCGTTCCTTAATGGGCAAGAATTTCCGCTCCTATCTGCTAGATCTTCGGAACACTAGTACTCCTTTTAAGGGTGTTCGCAAGGCCCTCATTGATACCTTGCTGGATGGCTATGAGACAGCCCGCTATGGGACAGGGGTAAGCTGGATGGCCACTTTTTCCTTCAGGCAACAGAAGGAATACGGGAATCTCACCCTTCCTCTTTCCTCAGGTCTTTGGCCAGAGTGAGTACCTTCGCTACCAGGAGGCCCTGAGTGAGCTGGCCACTGTGTAAGTTTGAAGGGGAATATGTTGGAGGGGCTGGTTGGAGAGTACGGTAGTGCTGGCCCACCCCCCAGCAAGGTGCCCTTCATAAGCAGTATTAATAAAATCTGATAACGAGCTGTCAGGTCCTGCCTTTCCCTCACGTCTGAAAGCATGTGCTGCTCTCCAAGCTTACGGGGACAGAAGCCTCTCCTACTTTTGTGCTCTCTTTTTTTTTTTAAGTCCAGGTGAGTAAAATGTCAAAAGTGGTGTAACTTTATACCAATAAAGGGGATAAAATTTTTCAGTATAGGGATTTCCTTCTCTTCCAGGGTTCCAGTGTCTTCCTTCTATGTCTTGCTCTGATAAAGTAACTGTTAAGTGCCATCCATTTTTATTAGCACTTAGAGCATTAGGAACTCCGTTTGAAGCTACGGAGTGTCTGTGTTGCAGGAATCACAACTTTTGTCTGGCATCATTTTAAATGTGCGCTAACATAGCTTGGGTGGTATTGTTTATGCAAAGTTGAAAGGGTGGAAAGGGAAAGCCAATGTAGAATAAAAAGTTAGTTACTGGCCTTGAAAAGAACCACCTCTGTTTCCTGCTGTGTTGAGTATGGCTCTTTCTCAAAAGATAAGGGGTATGTCTGTCCTCTCTTATCTGTGTCCTTAAAAATAAACTACCTTGTTCCAAAAACAGAAGGTCCAGTAAAAACTGCTCTAAACAGGAGTGAAAGTGAGCAGGGGAGAGGATGAGAAGGGTTTTTAGTCTGGAAGTCACTTAGGGGACCTGTTCAAGGTACGGTTTCTCTGAAAGCCAAGTACTTTCTAGTTCTCATCTGGGGTCCGTAGAGTCATCAAATTCATAAGGGCAGAAAGGAGATGGTGGGTGCCGGGGACTGGAGGCTTAGGGTTTAATGGGGACAGAGCTTCAGTTTTGCAGCATGAAAAGAGCTCTGGAGATGGACGGTGGGATGGCTGCACGACGGTGTGCTTGTACTCGACACTGCTGAACTGTAACGTTTACAAGTGGTCGAGTGTGTATTTTACCACAATTTTGTTAAGAATTCAGTCCTTTGGGGCGCCTGGGTGGCCCAGCCGTTGAGCGTCTGCCTTCGGCTCAGGGTGTGATCCCACAGTCCTGGGATCGAGCCCCGCATCAGGCTCCTCCGCTGGGAGCCTGCTTCTTCCTCTCCCACTCCCCCTGCTTGTGTTCCCTCTCTCGCTGGCTGTCTCTCTCTGTCAAATAAATAAATAAATAAAATCTTTAAAAAAAAAAAAAAAAGAATTCAGCCCTTGTTGGGCACCTGTGTGGCTCAGTCAGGTAAGCATCCAACTCTTGTGTTTGGCTTGGGTCATGATCTCGAGGTCATGAGATGGAGCCCCATGGCGGGCTCTGTGCTCAGCAGGGAGTGTGCTTGAGATTCTCTCTGTCCCTTTCCCTCTGCCCTTCACCCGTGTGTGCACGCTCTTTCTCTCTCTCTAAAATAAATAAATACATATTTTCTTACTATCTTTTTAAGATTTTATTTGAGAGAGAGCACATGCACAAGCAGGGGGAAGGACAGAGGGAGAAGGCAAAGCAGACTCCCCACTGAGCAGGGAGCCTGACGTGGGACTCGATCCCAGGACCCTGGGATCATGACCTGAGCTGAAGGCAGACACTCAACCTGCTGAGCCATCCAGGAGCCCCAAAGAAACCTTTTTTTTTTTTTTTTTTTAATTCAGTCCTTGGGGTGCCTGGCTGGCTCAGTCAGTAGAGCATGTGACTCTTGATCTTGGGGTTGTGAGTTTGATTCCCATGTTGGGTGTGGTGATTATTTAAAAATAAATTTTTTTAATTTATTTTTTAAGATTTTATTTATATTTGTCAGCAAGCACAAGCAGGGGGAGTGGCAGGCAGAGGGAGCGGGAGAAACAGGCTCCCCGCTGAGCAGGGAACCTGACATGGGGCTCGATTACAGGACCCTAGGATCATGACCTGAGCTGAAGGCAGACTTTTTTTTTTTTTTTTAAGATTTTATTTATTTATTCGACAGAGATAGAGACGGCCAGCGAGAGAGGGAGCACAAGCAGGGGGAGTGGGAGAGGAAGAAGCAGGCTCATAGCGGAAGAGCCTGATGTGGGGCTCGATCCCATAACGCCGGGATCACGCCCTGAGCCGAAGGCAGATGCTTAACCGCTGTGCCACCCAGGCGCCAAAGGCAGACTTTTAACCAACTGAGCCACCCAGATGCCCCCAAAATAAAATCTTTTAAAAAATACTAATTCAGGGGCGCCTGGGTGGCACAGCGGTTGGGCGTCTGCCTTCGGCTCAGGGCGTGATCCCGGTGTTAATGGGATCGAGCCCCACATCAGGCTCCTCCGCTATGAGCCTGCTTCTTCCTGTCCCACTCCCCCTGCTTGTGTTCCCTCTCTCGCTGGCTGTCTCTATCTCTGTCCAATAAATAAATAAAATCTTTAAAAAAAAAAAAATACTAATTCAGTCCTTGTGGGGCATCTGGCTGACTTAGTAGAGCACATGACTCTTAATCTTGGGGCCGTGAGTTCAAACCTCACTTTGGGCATAGAGCTTACTTAAAAAATAAATAGGGGTGGGGCGCCTGGGTGGCTCAGTCCTTAAGTGTCTGCCTGCATCTCAGGTCATGATCCCAGAGTCCTGGGATCAAGCCCCGCATCGGGCTCCCTGCTTGGCGGGAAGCCTGCGTCTCTCTCTCCCACTCCCCCTGCTTGTGTTCCCTCTCTTGCTCTCTCTTTCTCTCTCTCTGTCAAATAAATAAATAATCTTTTTAAGAAATAAAACTGGCTGGCTCAGTTGGAAGAGCATGTGACTTTTTTTTTTTTTTTAAGATTTATTTATTTTAGAGAGGAAAAACAGCGTGAGTGGGAGGGGCAGAGGGAGAGGGAGAGAGAATTTCAAGCATACTCCAATCTGAGCATGGGGCCCAAGATGGGGGTCGATCCCATGACCTGAGCCAAAGCCAAGAGTCAGACACTCAACTGACTGTGCCACCCAAGTGCCCCAAGCACTTAACTCTTAATCTTAGGGTCGTGAGTTCAAGTTCAAGCCCGACAGTGGGTGTAGAGATTACTTAAATAGATGAACTTAAAAAAAAAAAATTCATTCCTTAATTAATGGTTTCTAGAAAGTTTAGATGAGTCTAACAAAGAGGATAGGCTCTGAAATCTGACAGACTTAGATCTGCACCCCAAGTCTGTCACTTGATAGCTTTGTGACCTCAGGCAAGGGGGCTGTCAATTTCCTAACCTGGAAAATGGGGATGTTACCACCATGTAGAGATATTGGGATATCTGTAAATTAGATATTGGGAAAAAACCAAATTTAATGTCCTAACAGGTTGTAAGTACTCAGTAGCCACTTCTGTTCTTATTTTTTGGTGTTCAGTTTTCAAGGGACTGTTTTTGGATTGGGAGTATATTAGCGACGTGCACACATTAGGTAAATCAGAATTAAAAGTTTTCTTTATAGTGAGATGAAGAAAATGTTGAGCCAGAGGCAGGGACTCAGTGGGAAAATTGGTTTCTCTACTACTTCGAAGCCGTCAGATGGGGTTTTAGTAACTCGTTCATAAGATGGACAAGGACAGGGATCGTCTCTGGTTATAGTTACAGTTACAGAATGGATGAGCCTTGAGTTGTATTCTCGTGTTAGTCCTCATTCTGTCCTTGAGCTGCCCTCTCTGTGTTCTCCAGGGTCAAAGCACGAAGTGGGAGCTCTCAGAGACAGCACCAGTCGGCAGCCAAAGACCTAACCCAGTCTCCTGAAGTCTCCCCAACAACCATCCAGGTGACATACCTCCCCTCCAGTCAGAAGAGTAAACGTGCCAAGCACTTCCTTGAACTGAAGAGCTTTAAGGACAACTATAACACACTGGAAAGTACTCTGTGACGGGCTGATGGACTGCTCTGCTGCTGGCTGTGCCAGTGGCTTCAGGTCATCTGGCTGGTGGGCCCAGCTGAAGTGCCACAGTGTCCAGAGCTCTTAAGGTTCATGCCTAGAGGATCATTCTCCAGCTTGTTCTTACAGCCTGTTTCAGAGAATCAGGACTTCATTTTCCCTTGGCAGCACTTTTTTCTGGAGTTGAATTCAGATGTTTTTCTTAATGTTTCCATCAATGCTTCCTTAAAAATCCTCACTTGGTTTTGATTATAGTTCACCTGCCTTTTCCCCCCACTCTTTTCCGGACTATAAATAATCCTAAGAGTGAGAGTTGGGGTGTCAGGGCCTCGTGTCTTCATGTCTACCCCTTTATACATAGGTGAATGGGGACCATTTGGGTTTGAGACATATTAGAGGTGATTGGTGGGAAAGGCGGACACTAGCTGGTGGGGAGGTCTAGTGAGGCCATGCGTGCTACATGGAACAGCTTGCCTGGTGCTCCACTTGGATTACTCCAGGGTGTGTGGAAACGTTAACACAAATTCCCTGACGTGCAAGGATCTGCCCTTACGCTTTCTTTCCATACTGTCTTGAATAAATGGAAAAGGGAATGTTGGCACCTGACATAATCCCATCCCCCCACAGTTATTGGGGATACTGTGGGACAGTGAAGAAATGTCAGACCAATGCACCAGTCTGACATTTAATAAAATTAACAATTAGAAAAGCGTATGATTCATTTCTTTATAGTTGCCTTTTTTTTTTTTTTAAAGATTTATTTAAGAGAGAGTGTCCATGTGCAGGAGCAGGGGGAGGTGCAGAGAGAAGCAGACTTCCCACTGAGCACGGAGCCTGACATGGGGCTGGAGCTGACCACCCTGAGATCATGACCTGGGCCGAAATCAAGAGTCAGATGCTTAGCTGACTGAGCCACCCAGGTGCCTGCAGTTGCCTTTTAATGAAACAGGCATAGAATATATTCTTTAGACGTAGGATCATACAGGGACCCCACAGAAGAAACCCTGAAATTGGGGCCGTGGTCCTTGCTCCTAGAATTGCCTGTGTCACTAATAGAGGGCAAGAGAACCAGGATTCCCTTCAGGTCTCCAGGGCAACAGGCCAGGTGACCAATCAAGTCCTAGGCGCTGGGGTTGTTGTTGGAGGCAAATGTGTTGCTATGACTACTGAATCCTGGGTGACCAACTGGACAGAAGGGAGAGCCTGCTTCGCGTCCTGAGCCCGTGTCTCGCCAGCTTGTGGACATGTCTGTGGAAAAGACAACAAAAGTCGAAGAGGTGTGCAGAGCTGGAAGGGGGCTGGGTTGACCAGAAGCAGTTTCTTGAGGGGCCCGTGATGTAAGTGCTGGCTGCTCTATGCCAGCTCCTCCCTGCATGTTTTATTTGATCTGTTCTGGAAGGAGTAGCACTCTTGCCCTCACTTCCCCTAGGAAGTGACCATTCCCTGTCAAGAAGAGAGGCCCACGGGAAGGGTGCTGGGGATGGGGTGCTGGACGTCAAGGCAGGCAAGCAACTTGCTTTTCTTGCAGAGTTTTCAAAGGGTCCTGGGATTTAAGAAGATGGTTGACAGGTAATTTCTGCTTCTATCCCTTCCCTTACCCCTCAGCTTGACCTTGTCACCCTTGTGTCCTTCCCCCAGCCACCTCTCAGATACACTTCATCCTCGTCCAGGGCTCCTCAAGAAGGAAAGGGGTGTGTGGGTGCAGGAGGCAGCCTTTCAGGGACAGCCTGCCAGTGCCCACTAGGTTGTGCTACCCACACAGTGCTTTTACTGTCTCTTTCTCCCTTTTGTCTGAAGGAAAATCAGATCAAGTTTTTGTTCTTTTATTAAGTGGAATGTAATGCTTTGTTGTATTAATCGTGATAGGTATGCAGGTAAGTGTTTGTTGAGTGAGTGAATGAAAAGACCAAGCTGTATGTCTCCTTCACCTGGGAGCTTTTTAAAACACATGAGCTAAGGTCTTAACCCAGAAGATTCTGACTACAGTGGTCTGGGATCAGGTAGGATAAGCCTGTTTTTAAAGGTTTCACAGATGGTTATACCCAAAGCCAGCAAGGATGGGAGTCCAGAATGATGCAGCCTTTTTACAAAGACAGCTTGATGAAATTTATCAAAACCTAAGATCTCAAAATTCACATAGGCATGGACCTGGCAGCTGTGTGTCTAGGTGACCTTTCATATACCTGCAGAAGCTCTGGAACGTCCGTACACAAGAGTGTACCTGACGGCACTGTTTACAAAAGTGAGAAAGGGGGCGGCTGGCTCAGTTGGAGGTGCACGTGACTTTTGATCGCAGGGTTTTGAGTTCAGGCTCCAGGCGGGGTGTAGAGATTACTTTTAAAAAAAAATTTTTTTTTTAAAGTAGAAACCGTCTAGCTGGTTAAATTATGATATAAAAATACTAGGCAGCCTTTACACAGAATGAAGCAAATCTTTTTGTGCTGGTAGGAAAAGTGCAAACTGTTAAATACTACTATGTATGTGAAAGTATGAGTTCACGGTAAAAACAATAATACTACTGCTTGTATATGACAGAAACTTTTTCTGGAAATGTACACAAGAAACATAACTTCATTGAGAACTGGGGTGGAAACACAAAGCTTTAACTTTTCATTTAGTATATATTTTTTAAGATTTTATTTTTTTATTTTTGTTAACATTTTATTTGCTTAAGGGAGGGAGAGGGAGGAGCAGAGGGAGAGAGAATCTCCAGCAGGCTCCATGCCCAGCAAGGAGCCCGACATGGGGCTCGATCTCACAATCCTGAGGTCAGGACCTGAGCTGAATTCAAGAGTCGGACACTTAATCAACTGAGCCACCCAGGTACCCCAAAGATTTTATTTTTAAGTAATCTCTACACCCAGCATGGGGCTTGAACTCACAACCCCAAGATCAAGAGTCACATGCTCAACAACTGAGCCAGAGAGTCATCCCTCTCTTTTTTTTTTTTTTTAAACCCAATGTATTTATTGAATAGATTCATCACAGGGGTTCAACCAGAGACTTAATTTATTTTTTATTTATTTTTTTAAAAGATTTTACTTATTTATGTGTCAGAGAGACAGCCAGCGAGAGAGGGAACACAAGCAAGGGGAGTGGGAGAGGAAGAAGCAGGCTCCCAGCGGAGGAGCCTAATGTGGGGCTCGATCCCAGAACGCCGGGATCACGCCCTGAGCCAAAGGCAGACGCTTAACGACTGCACTACCCAGGCTCCCCCAGAGACTTAATTTAAAAAGCAGAAGCAAAACAAAAATGACACCACAGCTTAAGAAACAAAATCCTAGACAGAAATGAAGGAAAGGACAGAACATCTAAGGATGAAATAAAAAGACAACACAAGGAGAGAAACTACACAGCATTCTTAGCTGGAGACCTGCTTTGAGTAGGGTTCTTGCAGTTACTTAAAGGCTATAGGTTTTTCGAGAGCTCGATAACCAAAGGGCCATCAATGGTTTCTCCTAACAGGCTCTGGACGGACAGCGGGATGGTCCTAACATCACCCAGGGCAGACCACTTGTCCTTCAGGATGTCCGGGCAGATGTTGCCCTGGGTGTCCACGCTGGGGTGGTAGCAGGGTGTGAGGAACTTCAGCGTGGGTGCGTTGTAGGGGAACCACTGTGGAACTCCGGAGAGAACTTAACACCTCACGTCTTCATCGACTTTGTCAGCTGCTCCATGATGGTCCCCACCCATTTGAAAAGGTCTGATTCAGGGAAGGCAGAAATTCCTTTGTTGCCTGACATCTTGGGTGTCATCAGCTAGCCTCTCGCCTGCAGGGCCCCAGGTGGCCCCCCCCCCCCCCGCCCCGGGCTTGGCTCCAGCGCTGGCGGCAGCTGGATCATGGTTCTGGGAAGCCATCCAGGCAGTGTGGGCGAGAGACAGGAACTCGGACGGCACAACTGTAACTCTCGGTGTATTTCTATATGGGTTAAAATTCTATCTCAGTAAAAAATACTTGATTTTTTTTTTCAACAGGGCAGGGGCACCTGGCTGGCTCAGTCAGTGAAGCGTGTAACTCTTTTTTTTTTTTTTTTTTTAAGATTTTTTTT